>NC_081544.1:33653504-33916353 GCF_901000735.1 Corylus avellana | reverse complement strand
TATATATATATATATATATATATATATATATATATATATTATGGGTGACGTGTGTCAAAATTAGATCGGTGCTAATGTCACATTTAACGGTTTTTGATAAAAAGTTAGACATAAGGATTTTTTTTTTTGGGAAAGTTAGACTGAAGTTGGGTGTGTGGACCTATTTGTTATTTTTACATACTACAAGAAAGTCTTATAATATTTTTATACCACATGAAGCTTATTGTAAATTGGAATAACAAGGGGGCATGACCTTCCAAATTTTCAATTTTTCTTTTAAATTTTGTTTTTATAAAGTTGAATATATATATATAAACTTAGAAACCATACATGGCCTTTATAAAAAATAAGTTTGACCCATCGTTAATACTTTGGCACTTCTAGATAATAAATCTTGGTTCCGTCCTGGGTGTAATCACATAGATTGATTTTTTATATATATTTTTTTCTTTTTATATAGAAAAGTTAATCATTAAATATTTTTTGGTTAAATATTAATTGAATTATTATATTCACCATTTCTTTTTGCCTTTAAGTTTTTGGAATAATTGATGATATAAATATGGTATTAAAGCAAAAATTTTAAATTCGAACCATGTCTCAAAAATTCATCTCTCATTACAATTAAATATTGTGGGGCCTCACCTCTTTTTTTTTTTTTTTTAGAAAAAAAAAATATATATTGTGGGGCTTCACTTATTAGGTAAAAATTTGGGCCCAACAAAATTTAAATATTAATTGAATGAATAAATTAATTCATCAATTTTCACTTATCCTAAACTTTTAAAAGAATTGGTGATTTAACGATATATTTATTTGGCCCGGTTTGGGGTGTTCAAGCACCACATATGATCAACTTGAGGTGTTCGACCGAGTAATACTATAAGTCTTTTTTGTGTCATTCTAATAAAGATGTAACTTTTAAAATCACTATTAAGCTTGTGATTGATTATTATTAAATTTTAATCTAATTGTGATTTTAAAAGTCACCTTATTTTTAGATGGATGCAAGAATAACTTCTAAAATTACTTGTATTCGACCACACCAACAAACGCTCAAACCACTTTCTTTTTTACCATTTGCTTTCGCGATCTTAGCCCAAAAAAAATGTATTGCACTAAATTCAAATCTCATATGGAAATAGGTTAATTTGTGTGAAACACATTAATTAGCTCAGCACAAACAAACAAACACACGCACGCTAAGTGTATAATTAGAAATGTATAATAATTAATCTAAGGAAATGAAAGACGCTTATTCATTTTCATTTGGTCCACCTATGGCTCCGTGCTCTGCGGTGGGCTCGTACAGATGGTACTTGAAAGGACACCGATCTCGTCAATAAAGAAAATTTCCAACTCACATCTATAATCTAATGCCGCATGTGTATGCACAGTTAATCACAAATCATAAACTATTGCAATGAGAAAAGAGAAGAAAAATTAAAGAGATATTAAACCACCAAGGTGATGGTTCAATGATCCAAATAAATTTTTAAGTGGTCAATGTATGTATTAGGACGTGGGTTCGAATCTTCACAATGGAGAATCTTCACATATGTTTGATTAGTATTAGCCGCTTTAAATTATTATTGATGTCCGGACGGGGTTGGGTCAGGCTATGACTCAGTTAGACTTGAGGGAGTATTTGCGGTTCCTACTGTTTAGGCTTATTCTGTGCGGCTTCTAACGGGTAGGTACTATTATGGTTATGTCCGGGTAGGATAGTAGTTATTGCTCAGTCGGACTTGAGGGAGCGCTTGATTTTCACCGTCTAAGCCCTTCTCTTTTTTTTTTTTTTTTTTTTAAGGATAACCCTAAAAAAAATAAAAAATAAAATGGTCATACTATGCTGGCGCTTTAGATCGAGGCCACGTTAGGGGAAGAAGAAGAAGCATGAGGCGAACTTTGGGGGCCTCAGAGAGATCCGTGATGTTGCTTTGATGGCTTTTTGTTGGCCATGAATTCAGGCTCCTTGGAATACAAACAAAGTGGTGGGGACGAATATATATGCACTTTTGTCTTGAATCAATTCAAGAATCAATGGGGATCACGCACACAGGCAAAAGGGTCTTCTTCTAACTGAACATTCACATGCACAAGGACAATGTCCACACAAGTACTATTAACATCATCTACAATGAGCAACCCCCATAGGCCAGCTTAAGATCAAATTAATTGCATTGTTCTTTGTGCGATTGAACTATTATTATGTTTCAAACCTTCAAATTCTAGAATGATTTGGAGAGTGACTGCTAATTCTAGGATCAGTACTTCAACATTTGCACTTTCTCCTACTCCAATTTAATTTGGATGGTGATGTGGAAACTTGAATGGTCAGTCATGGTCTTTTGCTTTTGTCATTCTTCTAAGCACTAATACAAGTATATATATATTCTTATGAGAAATGCTACACATTTTAAATTTATTTTTCAAAAATTGGTTTTCAAATGATATGTCACTATCTTATGAGTTGGTGACACACTTCTCAAAATAATAAATCTCATGAGATGGTAATACATTATTTGAGAACTAATTTTTGAGAAACAAATTTAGGATGTGTAGCACTTCTCTATTCCTACATAATATATGATACCAACATGAAAAACAATTGTTGCCCACGCCTTACAAATTCATGTGGCATCTTTTTAGTGGTAACAAAATTTGATAGTTGAATTTAATTGTTAAGTAGCTGACGTGCTAAGTATGAGCGTGGCTTAAAAGAGTCCTTAATGCTTTTACGAATATAACAACTTTCAATTACTCTAGCTCCATAGGGCGAATATTTAAGTGCATTGTGAATAAAGAGTACTCAACTCCTTTCTTGTCGCAAGTTGTTTAACACGGGTCTTCTTGACAATTATGAAAAATGTTGCTTGCTAGCAACAAAACTCGGGACTTGGAATCAAGGTTACTCATGACATTTGTAAGCCGCCACTTAGTGCATTATTTGACGTGCTTGAAAAGTGCCTATGTGGTGTCTCACGTTGTTTGGATGTGAAAAATATCATGATATATATATGCTTATATGAAGCAAATTCTCTCTAAATAGTACAAAATATTTTGGGGGTAAACTCAAGAATAGAAACGTGCGGGCAGAGACCCAAAGCAAGCAATAGTACTATTATAGCCCTCTTTATTGATAATTGTTAGAATATTAATTAAATTAATTATTTTTTGTTAATTTAAATTATGGGGATAATCGGTGATTTAACATAAATCTTGCAAAATTAATTAAAAATTTTCCTTTAATATTGAAAAAATAGTTAACGTACCTAGCATAGAATAATCGCAAATCACACCGATTTGTTGCTTTATTCTCAAGATTGAAGTACCCATACCATTGTAATAGATAATGACATTGAATATGACAACATTCCAGCGAATACAAAGTTTTAGATCTCAATATTTTATTGAGGCTAGGAAAGGGAAACAAATGAAGGTGTAGGTGTTACAAGCTAGTGTATGGAATTTCCGCACAACCCCATCTCATGATGGGAAGGGACTGGTAACACCCTTTTTTACCTTATTTGCCCGTAGAATCAAGGGTACATGCCCCTTTCCCCTATATCTGCTCATATCTATTATTATTATCTAGCCGCACATGCTGACGAGTGGTCTCAAAGCACGAAGCATTTCATGCCTTGGCTGGTTACTGACACACTTTCACAAATTAATAATGCAGCACACACAAGAAACCCTAATCATCTGTATGCATGGGGTTCACGAGAGGTCTCCCAAGTTCACGAGCGTATAAGCACAAAAAGACGGCTAAGAAGGTCGTAGTCAAAGCGCTCTTCTTTCCTAATATTGTTTATATCATCATTATTGACCCATTCTTGTCACAGAGAAAATAAAAAGGCATGCAATTAATTAGGATAAAAAATAAAACAAATTATTTGAATTAAAAAAGGAAACATGAGACTTAAGAAATAAATTATGTGTCCCATGGACTATTATGGTACAGGAGAAACAGAAAGGACCCATACATTCACGTACGTAGTAATATGTAACTTCAATTAAATAGAGTGTATATTATAATATTACACAGTAAGATTATCATATTTCACTCTTAAGTCTGTACGTCTGTACGAGTTTATTTGAAGCACTTTACATCTAATATTATGATTATTATAGTTAAACAGACATTTCAGGTACAAGAATCACAACGATAAACAGAAAAACACATATAAAATGTCGCTTGTTAACGGTTTTTGCCAAAAAAGATTTATCGTAAGTGCTCTATCATGCTAAGCAAGCAGCATTGTTAGAATATTAATTAAATTAATTAAATTTTATTAATTTATTAGTGATTTAACATAATATCAAACTCTTATTGCCAATGGGCCTCTTTGTCCTAAACCATCTAATCACAATGTCATTTGCAATAAGCGGGTGTATAAAATCAAGCAATGCCAAGATGGATATATTGATCGGTTTAATTGATACGTAGCTAAGAAATTATTATTTTCTTTTCTTTTTTCATTTGGAATTCCCACAGATTAAAAACTTGGGGATGACAAAGTACACGCAAGCACAGAGCTAGAGTTTGATGGGATAATGGAAAGGGACGGGTGGAGGGGTCAAAGAATCTAAAGGATAAACCTTGGTTGGCAACGAAAAGGAGGTGTAGTTCCTCACTGAAGGCACAGCCTCGTGACTTCAGAAGCTCTGAGTGAACAAACGGAAACTAACAGAAATTTTTTTTTTAAAAAAAAAAACAGCAAAGATGAAATTATTAGCTAGAATGTGAATTTAGCTTGATGGGCTGTAAGAAATGTGTGTGTTTGAACTTGAGCTTCAGAATAATTTTTGGAACCCCAACTCAGAGACTGCAGCAGTTCATGGGACTGAGGAAAATTAAAAGAGCACTTTAAAACTGGTCCTCTCCGAAGAACAAATATTTCAGGGTTTCCCTGCAGGCTTCAAAGCTGATGCCCTTTTCTGCTGCTACTAAACTGTACTGCTGTTTACATAAAGTAAAAAGTACGCAATTTTTTGAGTGCTGCATCACAATCTTTCTTGTTTGTCCTTTCCAATCTTTCTTTCTTTCTTTATCAATGTCATCGTACACTACACAGGTTCTAAACATGTGATCTGAGAAAAAAGCTATTTTTCCCTTTTTATTGTGAATTTAATTATTGTTAGTTGGGAACTTCGTATATATATTTATTTTCAATTATTAATTAGTCATTTAGAAAAAATATTTTAAAAATCAAATAGAGCAAAACTATGGGCGCATGGAGGTGTGTTTCCTTTTTCTATTGAAACCAGAAATTCAAAACTCTGATGAGTGATGGCGCCATGTGTTCTCTAGGAGACAGTTAGTTTCAGTTACTTTTCACCATTTCTCTCTCTTCCATCATTGGGAAACAGGAATTTTTGCTTGGAGAAAGGGAAAGGGAAAGGGAAAGGGAAAGGGAAAGGGAAGGAAGAGGATTGAAGCAAAGTTATAATTTCAAACAGCCTCATATTTCTTCCTAGCCATATGGGGGGAGCGGGTTAAGAAGACAAAGCAATAAAGTCTTAGCCCGTGAAGGGTGCATGTGACCGTGTAGAGCTGTTATAATCAGTGCCGGCTCTTGACACCTTATAGACCCACCCACTCACGTGCCTCTTTTTGGCTTTTACATCTAATAGTGCTGAAGCCTGACTTATTGTATTTACTATAAAACAAATAAAATAATGTGCTATATATGCTTGCAGGTTTGAAAACCATTTAGGTGATAAAAAAAAATAAAAATAAAAACCCAAAGAAATTTGGAAAGAAGAAGATTATAAGATCAGGATGGGGGAAAAAAGCTTCTAAAACAACATGTTTAATTAATGTGTCTTGAGAGTTTTTTTTTTTTTTTTTTTGAAGTGTTCTGTGAAAACAGTTTTTATAGTTTGAAAAAGTGTTTTTGAGTTATTTGTAGATTTGGATTGCCGTCGCTGCCTTGTGCATCAGAGTTTGGCATATATCGATATATAATTGATTAACGATGTGTTCGCACAAGCAATTGGATGCGTCACATGCAACGACATATTGACATGTGGGAAAATGGACCAACTGGTGATCGAGCCAAACAAATTCCAACCAAAATTCACATAAAAGAAAACAAGACAATTAATAAACGAGAAAAAAAAAAAACAGTGAAGGAATTAAGAATAAAACATAAATGCCTACTATACCAATTTAAAAACTTACTAATGTCTCTGCACAGTCTTCAGCATTGGCGTTCTCTTCCTATATAAACCCAGCCATCACTCATTTTGCCTATCTTCAAAAGCTCACATCTATCTCTCTCTCTCTCTCTCTCTCTCGTCCACATTTATGCTAAACATGAGTGGATTGAGCTTCAGAAGCCTCACATTCATGCTTTTGGTGGCCTTTCTACTTTGGTCATCGAACTTTGAAGCTTGCAATGCTAGAAGAGGCAGGCATTGGAGGCAAAGCAGAGGTTCCTCGGGTTCTCTGGCTAAGAAGAAAGGAAAGAGTCACGGCAAGGGTAATTCCCACCACAGTGGAGGATCAAAGCCAAAACCTCCACCTCACAAAGCTCCCCCACTTCCAACTCCTAAACCAAAGGGAGATTTCCCCCCAAGTCCGCCGCAGAAAGGTTCCAATGGCGGGCATTCTGCCACTTTTAACGTGCTAGATTTTGGTGCCAAGGGTGATGGTAGCTCCGATGACACGAAGGTGATTCTCCACTTCTCATTTGTGCAATAAAAAACAAAAAAAAAAAATTATACAAAACTATACAAGGATTCGCATTTTTTTCAGATAAGTAGAATTTTTTTTTTTTCCCATGGAAATTCAGTTTAATGCCAGAATTACAAGTGAAAAATGCATTATGGAACATGTATAGTAGGGTTGTTGGGTCAATTAATCGTAGTTCTCTCATCTAAAAAGCAATGCAAGTTGCTCAGGCCATTTTAAGGATCATCAATCAGGGGGTACAATTACAAAATAACAAATAAATGTTAATTTAATAAACTAGATTATAGAAAGAAAAAACTTTGTCCTATAGACCGGCAAGAAAAGGGAATTTATTTTCTCGCTTGTTTTCTTTTTCCAATTAAATTACATTAACAAGCAACTTAAAATACAAAATATTAAAAATTAATTTAAATTACTTTTTTAACAAACTTATTCTGTTTTTTTTTTTTTTTCTAAAGGCAAGAGTGATAGCAATAGTTTGTTGTATGTAAAAATTCTGAAAGGCATAACAAAATTGTACATTGCGTGGAAGAATTAATGAAAGATACAAAAAGGTCAAGACATAAGAACTAACCAAGCAGGTAGGACCCACAACAGAAAATGATTCCCGTTACGGCAGTTGGGGTGATAATTCCAACAATTATTTAATACAATTTTTGCACAAACGTACACCAACTAGATCACATCATAGTGTTAACAAATAAATACGCATGTACAGTTGATTTATGAGTAGCAGCTTACCTAAAAATTGTTACGGTGCATCGCAGGCATTCCAAGCTGCATGGGCAGCTGCTTGCAAGGTGGAGGCATCAAAGGTAATCGTTCCATCAGCATCCGTATTCCTCGTGGGACCCATTTCATTCTCTGGTCCATACTGCCAACCAAACATTGTATTTCAGGTAAATACCGACATACTCATCTTTCTTTGATTAAATAATTAACACCGCAGGACCCACCCATTAGCATTTCCGTATTACAAATTCACGGGAGTGTTCCTGGTGCTAGCTTATTTATAGGACTAATCAAAACTATTTCTCTGTTAGTTAAACAGCTTTTTATAATTACTTATAAGTTCAAGTCTCACCTAGTCAAAAATTGATATAAAATTTAGTATTTTTAGAATCTAGCTGCTTTATATGAATTATTTATTTTTTCAATGTGAGACCGAATTGTTATGATTCGGGTAAAAGTCAAAAAGATTTCCATTGTTGTAAAAAGTTTGAATGATTATGATCCAGGCAGTAGACTTCTGATGCTTTCACCTTTGATCATTTTAAGTAATAGGGGTGAATTATGATGGAACTCATCCTCCATTACCATTCATCCAATAATGCATAAACAAAAACTGGTACTTTTTTAAAATTGGAGATTAAAGAGAAGATTTTTGTCAGCTGGACGGGACGATCATTGCTCCAACAAACTCCAAAGCTTGGGGCGGAGGTCTGTTACAATGGCTTGAGTTCACAAAGCTGAGGGGAATTAGCATTCTGGGAAAAGGTGTGATTGATGGAAGAGGCTCAGTGTGGTGGCAGGATGCCCCTTTTGATGATCCTGTTGATGACGAATCAAAACTCATTATCCCATTAAATAGCACTCTTGAAAAGCACCCACCAATGCCGGTAACAATCTCTCTCCTCCTCCCTTCGTATCTTTTACCTTCACAATTATCTGAAGCTAATCATTCATGCTTCTCCCACAACTGTGTGGTGTAGATAACAAGCCAGCTTGGGAGGACAATGCCAAGCATCAAGCCAACTGTAAGGACCATTCAAAAACTTTACACGCCTGCCATATTTTCGTGGCCCTGCAATCCTTTTAACATGATTGCTATTTGTTGCATTTTTTATTGCACAGGCACTGAGGTTTTATGGGAGTGTTAATGTCACGGTCACAGGCATAACAATTCAAAGTAGTCCCCAGTTTCACCTCAAGTTTGACAACTGCATGGGAGTGTTGGTCCATGATATAAGCGTCTCATCTCCCGGTAACAGCCCCAACACGGATGGAATCCATCTGCAGAACTCCAAAGATGTTCTAATTTACAGCAGCACTCTCGCTTGTGGTAATTCAATACTTCTACCTGAACAATTCTTGTCATTCTATTTGTTTAAACAATACTGGGCCACAGCTTGAGCTAGAATTAAGAATACAACCAACCTGCAGAGTCAAAGATTGAGATTACATAATTTGAAAGCAATATAGAAATGACAGACGAAAATATTACATAACTGTGATACTTGAGGTAGGATTATGAAAAAAAAAAAAACAAAAATGGCACAATCTTATCCTGCCAAACCCGTATTCCTCTGAGCAACAATCTCTGACCACTTACACTTTGACACATGGCTCCAGCATTGCAGCCACCAGTTATAGGACAAGTGTCATACCCTAAAGCTTTAGTGGATCATCCAGTATTGGATTAGGTCTTGAACCCCACAGATAAGAAGAACACTTTTTTTGTTGTATTCTCTCAAATTTTCTTGTCTTCATCAGCAACTAGAATTTCTGCTTCCCAATTCTTGTCTCTTTTGTCTATTTATGCCAGACAGCTAACATGTAATGAACTTATGGTCCATACATCCAGTATAATGTTTTAGCGGGAAATGACTGCATTTATATAAAAATTAAAAGCTCAAATCTTATACATAAATAACATGGAAAGTGAGCAGGACATGGAATAAGCTCTAAGACTGACATAAAATATGATAGTATAAGCTGACTATAACTTTAGAAAAAGAGGTGTTAAATTTCTAATGACATGTGCAGGAGATGACTGTATTTCTATACAAACTGGATGCTCAAATGTATACATACACAACATCAACTGTGGGCCAGGACATGGAATCAGCATTGGAAGTCTTGGAAAGGATGGCACCAAAGCCTGTGTCTCAAACATCACAATCCGGGATGTCATTATGCACAACACAATGAATGGTGTCAGAATCAAGACGTGGCAGGTATTGATACCAATTGTAATTCAAGAAGTAAATAAAACCAAGATTCTGCTCGAGGAAGCAGATCAACTTTTATTTTTTATAAGTAAATAACTCACGCATTCCATGGGACTTAAAATCCATACTTATAGGGGGTAGAAGTGCCCTCTGAACCAAAGGCAGATAGACTTTGACAGAGTCAGAAAATTGAAGGCTAACACTTTTATCCTTTGTTGGTCACTAATATGGCTCAGCCAGTGACTTTTTGGGACAAAATCCTAAGTCAAATAAATTAGACCAGTTCAACATATAGTTTTCAGGATTTGACAAATTCATAAAGAACTAGGAAAACTTTGAGAAGCCATTTTGATATTCACAAGAGCTTAAAATGAAATCAAATCAAAATTTGGAACCTTTTAAGAACACAATCTGAGTAATAACACCAGACATAAGCAATTCTTAAGCAACTATATTATTCATGAAATCTGTGCTCCTCCAAAACCTCCAAGTTGTTGCAAATGCCAGGCGTAAACCTGCTGTATCTCTTACACATGATTTCAAATGCAAAATCTGCAGGGAGGATCAGGCTCTGTGCAGGGGGTACTGTTCTCAAACATTCAAGTTTCTGAAGTTCAACTCCCAATTGTGATTGACCAATATTATTGTGACAAAAGCATCTGCAAGAACCAATCATCAGCTGTTGCTCTATCAGGAATCAACTATGAGAGGATAAGGGGGACATACACGGTTAAGCCCGTTCACTTTGCCTGCAGTGACAATCTACCATGTGTAGATGTAACACTAACTGCCATAGAGCTAAAACCACTGCAAGAGCAATACCACTTGTATAATCCCTTCTGCTGGCAGACTTTTGGAGAGTTGAGGACTCCCACTTTGCCGCCAATAGATTGTGTACAGATCGGCAAGCCACCGAACAACCGGGTTCAATCCGATTATGATCTCTGTTGAGCTCAAAATTATTATTCAATGATATAGTCGCTTGTGTGGTCGGCATGACTGCCAGACCCCTTTTACACCATTAGCCAGTTACGTAAAGCATGTATATTATGACAGTCCTAGTTTATTTATAGGAATTCTTCTCTAGCAAGGTTGTATGGATTGAGATTGTGATAGAGTATACAGGCATTGCTTTTTGCTAGAGTCCCATAAGAGCGTATAAGGAAAGCTTGCTTATTATTAATAGATTGCCAGAGTATTGGATATTTTACAAATTGCTCCATCCAAATTCCCAACAAAGAGTATCCTCTATACATAGAGCATCGACAAGAAACATGTAATGCTGTGCTGAATGCGCTGAATTAACTTGCATAAATGTTCATAGCAACTAACAAACAAAACATCAAACACGTGATCCACATAACACAAATACTGAAATACACAATGGAAGGAAAGTACCGAGCAGCTAAATCCAGAAGAAGATGATGTGACATTTTTCCTCTGTTTTCACGGATTTTTACTTCTTCGCGTCTGCTTGGCTTCTTCTTTGAGAAAGCCAGTGACGACCCAGAAATAGAATCCATTTGCTAAGCTTCTCCTAGTAACGCAACGTTTAATGGTTTCTTTGACAACTTTTCTTCCAAATTGGGTTGCAGTAACTTTCTTCGACCCGTTTATAAAAATAACATGCGTCCATTTTTTTAATACATGTATATCTCATATATTCAAATGACGTATATCATTTTTATAGGTTGAGTTGAAAAAATTTATTTCAACTCAGTTTGGAAGAAAATTCTATTCATGCTTTTATATGAAGAGAGTGACCCTTTCGCAATCGTGGATTCAGATCGTCAAAATATTCTCTCAACTATAATTTGTTAATTTCTTTTTTCACTTGTGTCGGGTTTACAAGTGTAAAAAATTGTCTAATTCTAAATATCGCGTGTGTGTCGAGTTAGACAATAATGAGGTATGAGTATAAAACTATATATATAAATTATAACCCAATATATTTAACTAAATAAATCAAACTTCTCGCAAATTTCATAGAACTTGTGAACTGAGTAAAAAATTATCGTTCAAATTGTAGGTCCTTAACTGTGAGTACTAGTTTTTTTGCAAAGAGAATTCGTAAACGACCTGTAGCATAAATGTATTTGCTAATTGAATCCTTAAACGCTACGTTTTTGTTTCTTATCTTATCCAATCCAATATCAATCTCGAGGGAATCCCAACCACGTTCTCTCTCAGTCTGCGGCACTAAACTATGTCTTCCCAATCCTTTTCAATTCGTCTCTTTTGGAAGCATACATCTCTAAAACCACACTGTCAGCAAAGAGCTAGTTGCAATGGCACAAATGGCAGAGAAGGACGTGAACACCGCGAGAAGAAGATTGGCCTCCGTTTCCAACCATCTCGTTCCGGTTCATTTGCCTCCCAACTGCGGTTCCATCGGGTTGCGAAACGCGTCGATGAACGATAGCTACCATCGGATACATGGTGCGGTTCCGACTCACGAAGCTGTCTGGGAAATCGCCTGCGATGAATGCGGCAAGGAGTTTCAGTTCACCGACATTATCTACGAGAAGGCCGTTGGCGAAGGCATCGCAAAGGTCTGCTTTTCACCGAGCTTTGCATTTTGATCATGATTCATGATCCTCTGCTTTTCTGTTTTCTTGTAGATTACGATCAATAGGCCAGAGAGGCGAAATGCGTTCCGGCCGCTGACAATTAAGGAACTTATTTGCGCATTCAATGATGCGAGGGATGATAGCTCAGTAGGAGTCATCATTCTTACGGGGAAGGTATCTAACTTTCTTGCATCAAATTATCTTTGGCATGCTAGCACTCTAAATTAAAGCCGCTGTGTTCATCAAATTTTTTTATGCTTGTTGCCTCATATAATTGTCTAATATATAATGAATTCATTCAAAAAACTGAGCAATCTATCAATTCTGGTGTCTGTCCGTTTGTAAGTTCTGCAACTATTTGATTCTATTGGGCTTTGCTATACAAACAGAAATCTTTAACTCCCTTTCTAGCCCTGTGACATGGTTAAATTTAGTGCCCTATAATGGGGCTGCTGTAACACTCCAGTCCCACATTGAAAAGTGAAATAGTCTCTATAGAGTGATGGATTATAAAGGCATTCATAGGTGTTAAGTCTCACATTGGTTGCTTACTAGATTAGACTTTATAAGCGATTACAGGGAGCTTCAACTACAACTTGATTAGTCTCTTTGAGGTGAAACTACATACGTGACTAACACTTTTCCGAAGTAGTTCATGTGGTCCATTTGGAGAATAAAAGTGGGAATATATATATATATAAAGTTACTAATCTGATAGTCATCAAGCCTCTATTCTTGATCTGCAAATTAATTCTTTTTTAAACTTAATATGATGCGACCTTGATTTTTCCTTTTCTGTTGTCTGTGTTGGGGAAGGGCGGCTGTTCATCAAGATGAAATATTTGATTATATGTGTGAAAATTTTGGGTCATGAGAAAGGCTACTCACCTATCCGGCAAGGAAATTAACTATTGAATCCTATGTCTGTGGAGCCTGTATTTAATTGTTGTTGTTGCCAATTAAATGTTAATAGGGAACCAAGGCGTTTTGTAGTGGCGGTGACCAGGCACTGAGAACTACAGATGGTTATGCTGATCATGAAAATTTTGGTCGGCTTAATGTTTTAGACCTGCAGGTGTGTGGTTTATCATAAATAATTTATCTATTTTCTGTATTTAGTTCTTGCATCGGTTCCCAAACCAAAAGTTGGTGAAGCATGAATCTGCACAATGTCCCCTAAATTTCTTCTGATTGCGACGTTTGAGCCTTGAAAAAAACATCAAATGCCTCATAGTTGGTTCCTCATAAATCTTCTAATTTGGTTGTTTTTCTGTTCTTTTATTTTGTTAATTATTACCAGGTACAGATTCGTCGTCTTCCAAAGCCAGTGATAGCAATGGTATACTCTTCTTAAGCCCACCTTGCATCTAGTCTTGGTGCTCATGATCTCATGGACTTCCGGTGTACTGAGTTATATATTTTCTCTATCAATAGGTGGCGGGTTATGCCGTCGGTGGAGGACATGTATTACACATGGTCTGCGATCTAACCATTGCAGCAGATAATGCTATTTTTGGTCAAACTGGTCCTAAGGTAGTTTTATCCTTTTCCTTGTTTTTTGAGATCTAGATTGTTGGTTGAAGTTTTAAATAATTGTAATAATATGTAAATGGAAGAGAGTATAGCGGAAGAAGAGGAAGAAAAGACACAAAGATTTTCGGGTGGTTTGGCCTTTAGAGACAATCAAATCCTAGAAATGCCCTCTTTTTGTCTTCAATGTCTTTACAATACAAATGACCCATTTTTATAGGTGAAATGTGGTAGGTAGAGTAAATATAAACAAGATAATCAAATCCTAGAAATTTTATTACAATCAACCAACTATAGTAAATCCTATATTCTAACAGAAGTGTGCTAACATGTCATCAAATCTAATCTCACAAGTCCATTTTCTCCTTTATACACCACCAAATTTCATCTAATCTTTGGTAAATAACTTCTGTTCTGATGCTGTGCTCCTTATAGCATTGTTAAAATTATAGTCTTGCATTGCATATATGGCAGGTTGGAAGCTTTGATGCTGGTTATGGAAGTTCCATCATGTCCCGTTTGGTAAGACATTAAAGGTGAAACATGCCTCATATTCTGTATGATCCAGCTATCACATTACTCTCTTTGATTATTACACGGTCACCGGGGTCTACTTGAAATGTGGTGGCTTTTGTTAAACAGATTGGCCCTAAAAAAGCGCGTGAAATGTGGTTTTTGGCAAGGTTCTACACAGCTTCTGAAGCAGAGAAAATGGGACTCGTAAACACTGTTGTACCGGTGAGTTCATTTTCCAGTCTAGGAGAATCTCAACATTGTTGAGGCAGAACATCAGTACATAAACAGTACAATGCTTCTCCCTCCGTCTCTCTCTTGAGCTAGGAGTCTATGAACATGAATATCTTCATGGTTTTCTTTTATAACGCATGTGGGAAGCTGAAACTTGCAGAAAGCAAAATCATGTTGTCATTTCAATCAATAAACACAGTTATGTTCAGAATTTTCTACTTGTTTTTTTTTTTTTTTTTCTTCAGCTAGAGAGTTTAGAGCAAGAAACAATTCAATGGAGCCGAGAGATCCTAAGAAACAGCCCAACTGCAATTCGGGTGCTCAAGTCAGCTCTAAATGCAGTTGATGATGGCCATGCTGGGCTCCAGGTACTCCAAATATCCATTCATCAAGTTAGTGCAATTGCCTGAGTGGTGTTATAGCCACATTAGCCTATTGCTTAACATAAGTGTCCAGCTACTTGAGTCTAGGGTGGCAATTCGTGTTCGAGTGTTAAAATCAAATTGTATTGAGGCATGAATATAAAACTATATATATCAATATTAACACAATTCATTTAATTAAACGAGTCAAATTCCATATCATAACTCGTTAATTTTGTATCGAGTTCATGAGTCATGCAAGAAAGTGTCACCCTTATTGTAATGTTAGTACTCTGCTCTTTCTCTTTCTTGTTTCCCTTGTATATCCGTACTTTTCAACTAATTTGTTCTTCTGGTGCAGGAACTTGGTGGTAATGCTACGCTCATATTTTATGGCACTGACGAAGGTAACGAGGGAAAGACAGCATATATGCAACGTAGACGCCCGAATTTCTCAAAATTTCCTCGGCGACCTTAATGTTGTACAATTCCTTTTCTTAGTTGCAGATCATGCCATTTGGGAAGTAATTTGAGATCATGCCTTGTAGTTCTCTGCATGTTTTATTTTGTGGTCGGTACTGATTTTTCTTGTAATTAAAGAGATGAACCTCCATGGCTCCATTCAAACAAAAGGTCAAGACTATGGCAAGATAATTCTTTTCAAAACTATCATTTGTATGTTTCTTTTTTCTCAACAAATAATGAGAAAAAAAATATTGGGGAATTTGTATGGTCCTACCGCGACGCTGCCAAAAGATGGCTGCCGGATCTGTATGGCAGCCTTGTGATGACAGCATGTCAATCTCATTTTTTTAAGGACATAAATTTTTTCTAAATTAAATGGGAGGAAGCCGGTCTAATAATCTGCCATGTGTCTTTTTAACACGTGAAAGTCACCTATCTTTTTTTATAAGGACATAAATTTTCTCTAAATTAGATGGGAGGAAGATTTCTCCAACCAGTCTAATAATTTGCCATGTGTCTTTTTAACATGTAAAAGTCACTTATCTTTTTTTAATATACTTAACTGAGTCTAACGTCGTTAACTCATTTCTTCTTTTACCAAATGAAATTATTTTTCAGGGTTAGATCAGCCTTGTTACCCATGGAAGGGGTGGCATAAGTGCCTTGTGGTTCCTCGTGCGATGGTTGGTGGGGTGGATCTCTCCACTACTATTCTTTTTTTAAAAAAAAAATTTTAAAAACGTAATTTATTTTTAAAATAATGCTCATTTAACATGGGAGACATTTATTAAATTGTGAAATGATTTGACGTGTGACACCCTTAAATTATTAAATGGAACGTTTATAAGACGACCACAAATATACATTTGCAAAACAAAATGTCTATTGATAACAAGGCAAAAGATATGCACTTTAAAAATAAAAAATAAAAAATTAACCCTATACAAAAACCAATTCCCATGCATTGAGCAAGTTAGTCTAATTCGACAAGAAAAATGTTGCCTCGAAAGCTTGAAAAAAGAACCGGATTGTTCCAAAAACTTTTGTAGAGACGATATTATGATGTTGAGGCGACAAATAGGCGAAGGATAAACGAATCGGTCCTCTTGACCACTTGTCGCTTAATTCTCACGACAAATGTTACATAATTCAAAATCTCTGTAATCGACTGTTCCTTCGACTCAAATTTGAATTTGACGCGAAAGGAATGTGCGATTAATGCGTGTCGTTTGGAATTTAGATCAAACACGGTACCCAATTACTCTATTTGATTATAGGAACGACTAGTTCCTCGATACAGAGTTCCACGCAAACCCTAACTATGATTTTCAGAACTCACAGCTTCTGAACACTATCGTAAGAAGAAGAATTGGAAAATATGAGCGGGAACGAGTTCCGGTTCTTCTTGTCCTGCGACATCAATCTCCCAGTGACCTTTCGCATCGAGAGGTTGGAGGGCAATTTGCCACCTAACAAGTCCCCCAATTCAGGTAACTTATTCTTCTTCTTCTTCTATAATTCCATCTCGAACTTTCTGTTTGATTACCCAGAAAATTCATTAAAGCTTCCAGGATTGTGTACTGCTGTTCTTCGATTTTTTTATTTTTATTTATTTCCTGTTTTTAATGTTGGAATGCGTAGGATTGTCTAAAACAACGATTGGGGCTAATGGAGACGTTATCCTTCTATGTGCTTTGAATTATGCGCTTCCAATTAATTAAATTTTGTTTTCTATGTGCTTTATTTGAACTTAAAGTTGTGCAAGTCTGGTAAGCCCGATGGTGCTGGAACGAAGAAATGGAAAACTGGGTAGGCCAAAAAATTTATTCAGGAAGTTTATGGAATGAGAATCTCTAACTGGGATACATGGCAAAATCAATAAGCCTGGTGTTTATACTGTGTAATCATTGATATCACTTTACAAATTTCTGTGCAACTTTTTGGCAATGTTACTTTTAGCTTTTCATTTGAGTTGTCAACATAATTGTTCTAAATTTTTTCCCCGAATAAGTGATACTGACTTCTTATCATCTGTAGTTTTACTAGATAAATCTGTGGAAAATGCTATAAATCAGTGATACGTGAGCCATGCGGTAAATTTTGTATGCTCATTAAACCTTTAAGTTAAACTGCGTCCTATTCAATTTTACTGCAGAAATCGATTCCACAACAGAGGAGAGAAAAGCAGAGCTATATGTTGAGTGCGCATTGTACATTGATGGCACTCCATTTGGCCTTCCTACGAGAACAAGGTCTTACTTGAATTCTTTTTATGCGCTCTATTTTCAGGAATAAAGAGCTTTTCAATTTTGTTGTATGACCTGAATCAGCTGGCCGGATGTGGACAGCAGACACACACAGCCATGCACACAAACACACACATGAATGCTCATGTCAAATGTTTTAAAATATCTTTCTTCTCTCTTCGCCTTTCGCCCGTCAAAGTGAGTTTCGCCGCATTGTCTGTATTTCAGAACTTCTGTTTACTGGACTGTTGATTTCGCAACTTCTGATTTCCTATATTATTTAGGCAGTTCGAAATAGGTAGGATGCAAGATCTCACGGGCCTTAAAAACTTTTCTCTTGAAGGATTTCTTGTATTTTGATAATTCTTTGCTTATTTTTCTTTTCACATTTGAATCATGATATTGCTGTATTCTATCGATTGACTTTTATTGTGGCTTTTTTATATTAGTGCTATTGCTGTCTTATATCAGTTGAAATGTATTTTTTGTGCCAGGTTGGAATCTACCGGACCACCATATTGTTGGAATGAATTCATAACATTGAGTACTAAATATCGAGACTTAACTGTTCACTCGCAACTTGCTTTGACAGTAAGTGGGAAATCATCTACTTATGTAATTGGTACTTCCAAGCTGTCGTTGTATAAAGTCTAGGAACTTGCCTATCAACATGCTCCTTTCAGTCTCATTTAGCCATCCTAAAGAATTCAGGCCCAGACATTGTTCAATTTAGTTGTTGGGTTCAGCCTTTACCTGGAATATTTTGTTCCATTGTTTAGCAATTACTAGGGTGAAGAAATGTCTTTTATTGGTGGTAAAGGTTGATATTTTTTGTTGATATATGGCACTTTTTTTGTTTTTTTTTGTCTACTATCTTCTGTGGTTCTACACAGTGCTCGGACTTTTGTTGTTCTACATTTCCGTCATAGCGTAGGCAGTTATATATCTGGTTTATTGTGTTTTTTCATAATCAATAAGTGTCTTTATTTTTTTATCAAGTTCCTTGAGGCTGAGCTTTTATCCTCATTCTTACTGGAAAAAAATAGGTTTGGGATGTTTCATGTGGGAAAGACGAGGGGTTGATTGGTGGAGCAACAATTCTTCTCTTTAATGGCAAAAAGCAACTCAAAACAGGGAAGCAAAAGCTTAGGCTTTGGCCAGGAAAAGAAGCAGATGGGTCATTTCCTACAACTACTCCTGGAAAGGTTTTCCTACCATTTTATTAGCAATTAAAATATATGATCTTTTAAGCTCTTTGCCTTGGCAGTTTTATTGAATGATAGATCCTTTTCTCTATACTTGGTTTATCGTCCTATAGGTGCCGCAGCATGAGTGTGGGGAGTTGGAGCGCTTGGAAAAGCTTGCGAATAAGTATGAGAGGGGACAGATTCAACGTGTCGATTGGCTGGACCGCCTCACATTTAAAGCTATGGACAAAATCAAGGAACGTGAAAGCTCTAAAAATGGAAGTTCTCATTTGTATGTGGTTGTTGATTTCTGTAGCTTTGAACATCGAGTTGTTTTCCAGGTACTGCCAGTCTGCAGTTTATAAATTTATTTAGCATCTCATTGGTTCAATTAGTTTTGACATGGCAAACTGCATTGAATATCTTTGCAGTTTTTGTATATTTTATATTTTTACATGTATCAGGTAGTTCTATGTTTTTCTAATAGGATCACTCTGAGTTGGTTTTACTTTTAATTTTTTTTCTTCATCTTTTATATTATTGTGTTAGCATTACTATGGCAATTGAAGAGATGATGATTCTAAAGCAAACAAGCTTGAGAGGGTCTTGGTCATTTACCTAATTATGCTTGTCTTTAATTCCGCAAGCACTTAAGTAGGTATTATAAACATTTAGGCACTTGTGAATTCGATCTTGAATGTTATCATATCTTGAAATGAATACTAGTTTTTACTTGTGGTACTTTGTTGAAATAACGCTTATTGGATTTATTTGATCCAAAATTTATACATGATAGCAACTTTCATTTGGATTTTGTTTTTGGTTAGGAGTAAATTATTATTTTTTTGTTGGAAATGTAGGAATCAGGAGCAAACTTCTTATTACCGTCTCCTATAACTTCAACAAATGAATTTGTTACTGTCTGGGACCCAGAAGTTGGAAAGATAAATCCCTCTGAGCACAAGCAATTAAAGCTTGCAAGGAGTTTAACCCGTGGTATTATTGACAGGGATCTCAAACCAAGCAATAATGAGAGAAAGTAAGCTTGAAATTCTTACATTAAGATTCAGTTAAATCTATTCTTGGATTAATCTGAAATTTTTTTTGATAAGTATTTGTTTTTGTTTCCCTTTTCTCAATATCCTCCATGGTCATTTTATGTTGAGCGTCTCACTCACACCATGATGGAACACAGTTTGGCTGCTGCAATAACAATATATTTTATTTGTCATTGAATCTAATAGCTCCGAAGTCCAAAGTGAATCATGATTGCTATGTAGCAGAAATTCGTTTGCAATAATGTTTCTATTGTAGGAAACCTTAGGTAATCATAATTGTGAATATCTTCATCAATTCTTAAAAATTTGAGAGGATTATATTAAAAGCTGTTTGTTTGCGGGTTTCGTCTTTAAGGTGGATTGATGTACTTAAACATACAGAAAAGTTTAAATAGAGAATTTTCTGTATGTTTAAGTACTTTCATGAAGTTATCATAGTTTTGAGATTATATTTGTCTTTTTTTAAACACATTCTGAATAATTTCATATTTTGAGCATGTTAGTTAGCTATGTACAGGTTTTCGATTTGTGATGCGCCTGACATTTTTAATATTGAGAAAAGGTCTGGAATTATTATTCTTGTTTGAAATTTAGGTTCAGAGTCTGCAATTGGTCCTTAGAGCTCCAAATTCTCTGGCCTGGTTCTGACTTTAGATTAATATGTGGAGTAATATACTCCTGAACAAATACCTCTCCAAGTGAAAGCAACCAAGAGTCATGCCTGCTTGGAATGCATTCAGTGTTTATGTAAAGGTAAACTTAATTGCAAAAAGTAGAAGGTATTTTTGCTTGAGGCATTGAATTAAAAAGGAAAAAGAAATAGATTTAAAATGTAATACATGCTATGTGAATGGATGTTTCTGCAAAATTAATGATTTTGTATTTTGCTGTAGTTTTGTGTTTAAAGCACATTATATTTGGTGAAATCTGAATGATCTTGTATCTTGCTGGAGCTACATTTGGATTTCTCTCTCTCTCTCTCTCTCTCTCTCCTAATAACATCATTTGGGCTGTTGATATATTTTACTTTCAAAATCTCTGCCATATCATTTTATTGTTTATTGGGTCTAAAGAGGTTGGAGTTATATCATTTTCCATACTCCTTTTGTTGAAAGGTCAATACAAAGAATATTAAAATACCCACCGACAAGGACTTTGAATGGAGATGAGAGGCAACTACTTTGGAAATTCCGTTTCTCATTGATGACTGAGAAAAGGGCTCTCACAAAGTTTCTCCGATGTGTTGAATGGAGTGATATTCAGGTACGCCCTCTTTTCTCTTCTATTCAGTCTTCTTCCTCCTAAGCATCCGCTTTTGAACCATATTACTGGAGTATCACACCTTTCTTTTACTTATTATTTTCCCTTTTTTCTGTTCCATCTTTTCCTCGTGTTTATCCTATATTGTATAATTGACCCTTGCGAGTATTTCAGCCTTGTCCCCCCACTCACGAGGGGTATAAAGTAGGGATTGGGTGGTGGGGGGCTGAATGGTGATGATGCTGCATTGGAAGCCATAGATCTTTGTTTTGAATGTGATACCTTCTTGTTAACACAGTGAGACCTTTTAGTTACATCTAAGTTTTAGAAACATAAATTTATGGCAAAACCAAAGGTTATATAAATAAAAAAAGTTCTGTGTAGAAAGAAAAATCCCAAATGCAGTGTTTTTGAAGTTGCAATAATTTGAAACCATTGTCATTATCATCATCATCTCTTGAATTCACCATGCACCTGCAAACCTTTACCAGGAAAGGTGAACTGCTAAAGCAAATAGGATTGATGCTAGCCTACCCCTTGGGCAAGTCAGTTGGAATATCTTAGAGCTTTTAGCTACATTTTTGTGTGAAACCCTTCTGGTTTAGAAGCCATAATCGGAGTGGCACTTTGTTCTTTGGGAGAAGATGTGAAAACTAAATACTGAAAGACCTCATAAGCAGGAATTATGTACATTTCTATTCTGTGGACAACTTATTACTAGAAATATTGCATCCTCAAATATCTAAACACATAAAACCTCTGAATGCGACTGTAAATAGAAACACTGATGGAAATACTCATTTTCAGTTGAATTTCCTAACATGGACTTTCTTCCTTTACACATTAGTTAAAAATCAACAGTACAGGAAAGTTGAACCACCCAAGCAGGGACTCATTCTGACTTTTTTCATGAAGAAAAACATTTTTATTATCTCACCTTAGTTTCAAGTGGATTTTAGACTATCACTGCCTATGTGCAATTGATGCAAGGAATTTGTGCTAGAGCTTATGCTCCTACATGCCTTGATTTATAGGTGTCCCCCATTTTTTTTTATAAGCAAGGTGTCCCGTTTTTGAAGGTATTACCTTGGGGATTGCATAGGTCTTGTGCTATGGACACAAAATGGGACTTGGAACATGGTGTGCTAGGTTTAGAGTTCTCCAGTGCTCATTATGGAGTTCTCCGGAGTGGGGTTAACCTTTTGCCTTCCCGTGTTTTCATGTTTTCCAGTAGTTTCATTTATGGTTATGTTGTTTGTTTCATTTGCTTTTTTCTTTGGTCAAAAGGCTACACAGTAGGGGGAAGCTCCCCCTACCCATTGCCTGTATATGGCTAATAAAGATAGGATAGAATTCCAGGTCTCAGGTACTGAACTTTTGATGTTGTCTACATGTGTTGCTGTTATTTTTCATTGAGAAAATCTGCTTTTTAATTATGGGCGTTGCATTTTTCATTCAATTATCAGTCATTTATTTGTTTTTAGCATAATAGAAACTTATGCGTAGATTTTATATATATATCTCATTAACAAATTTTAGTATAAATTATGTACCAGGCTAGATTTCTGTTGTGGTATGCTATTTATTACCTTATAATTGCTCTTTCCCTAGTTCATGCTACATTTTATCTTAAAGGAGCAAGTTGGATGAGTTTTTTTCTTTTTCTTTTTCCCCCCGGATGAGCCAATTTTGTTCTAACCAAACAGAACATAGTACAAGCTGTGTAAAATAGCTGCTACGCATATCAAAATTAAACTAAAAATAAGTACAAAGTACTAAAAGATTTAGATAGATTTAAAAGATTCTTCTGCTGATGTATCTGCAGGAAGCAAAACAGGCATTAGAGTTGATGGGTAGGTGGCAAATGATTGATGTCTGCGATGCGCTGGAGCTTCTGTCTCCTGTTTTTGAAAGTGAAGAGGTAGGGCTATGAAAGATAAGGCCTTTGTTTAATAATTTTCTCAGTGACTCTCAAAGAAATCATACATCTCTGTGTGCGTCAATGGCTTCATGCACATACATGTTAGTGATTTCCTTTGGCTGCTTCAACTGATATTTTAAAGGGGTTAGTTCTGATTGATGTTACCTCGTCACCCATTTTACCAATGGTCTCATAGAAATCTTACCTTTTAAGAAAAGAAGAATTAGATGTAATATTCCATTATTGACATTTGTAGGTAATATTTAAGTCGTTTTATTTTTAAAAAATAATCCTTAATTGTAATCTCTCTTCACAGGTGCGTGCATATGCTGTTAGTGTTCTTGAAAGAGCTGATGATGAAGAGCTTCTGTGTTATTTGCTTCAACTGGTTCAGGCTCTTCGGTTTGAGCGCTCTGATAAATCTCGCCTTTCTCATTTCCTTGTGGAACGTGGTATGCATTGTGATTGTACATGTATACTTTGTGTGTGTGTGTGAATACATTTTCAAGTGCTACATATAGCAGTTAAGTTGTTGGTGGCATCTGAGAGTCCCCATGAACTTTGACAGCATTGCGCAATATTGAGTTTGCTAGCTTTCTTCGCTGGTATGTTGCTGTGGAACTTTATGATCCAACGTACGCCAAGCGTTTCTATTGTACCTACGAGATTCTGGAAGAGAATATGATGAAGGTTTGAGATCATAAACTTTCATTACCTTAGTGCAATGTCTATTTTGATCAGGATAAATATCATATCATTTATTATTTTTGTTTTCAAGGTATTTTTTTATATCTGTATCTGCGGCTAGATGACAAACTGCTTGTAAATCCTCCTTTGTGCATTCGGCCCTGAACAACTTACAATATTTAAAACATGAAATATCTTCCTTTAATTACATCTGCTTCTTCTAGCATATAGGAATACAGAAAGATAGAAGTTGAAGATATTCATTTAATGAGAGTGTTCATTGTCATATATGATTATTGTAACATTGAACATTATTCTCTATTAAATGCAACTGAGCAATGAAAATTGTATTATCTTAATATATTTCCGTCACATTAAGCTTGATGGTATGAAATGAATGTCTTCGTGGTGTTGAAATTGCTTAATTGGGTACTTACCTCTGCATTCATATAATTACATCCACGTTATAACAGTTGGCAGGAGGTGTAAGTGGAGATGAAGATGGATTTAAATTGTGGCAAAGTCTGGTGCGTCAAACAGAATTAACTGCCCAATTGTGTTCAATTATGAGAGATGTAAAAAATGTTCGTGGTAATACTCAGAAGAAGATTGAAAAGCTTAGACAGCTGCTTTCTGGTCTTCTTAGTGAACTTACCTATTTTGAAGAGGTATTTCTTTGATTTTAAGATCCTTTGCATGTTGTTCTAACTCATCTCTTAATCTATTGAGGGCTTAGCTAATGTTGTCAAAGGCGAGCGAGGCAAGCCAAGGTGCCTCTGAAGCCTTGAGGCAAGGGACCTTCAGTGAGGCACTTGCCTTTAGCACTTAGGCAAGCACCCTGCATAAAGTTCTAGCCCCTTTTTAAAATTTCCAATTTTTTAAGTGATGGGGGCAGTAAGGAAATGGTTGTATTTAAGTTATTTATTTATTTATTTAATTCTAGGATTTAGTGGTAATGTAATTGGAATTTTTAAGTATGGGCTGTACTTATGGACCGTGGTTCTTGTTGAGTTTTATACATTATTAGGTTTTATCCGTGGGTCTTATTTGTTATTTATCTGGGATTAGTAGTTGGAGCACATAGAGTCCAAATCTTGTTAGGATTAGCTTTAGTTTTCAATAAATATGGATGTAACATTTTTGATTTAGGGGAGAACAAGTCTATGAGAATTTTCGGTAAATATTAGTCTTGAGGATTGTGTATGGCAACACTATCTAAGTTGTGATGCTGGGGAACCCTAGGTGTGATGCTTAGGCTTATCTATCTTCTCTCCTTTCTATTTTCTTTTGATTTTTTTAGAAATTTTCCATCAAATTCCAGCCAAAACTAGATCTGAATTTAGACCTCGTTTTCCCTAAAACCCTAAGCTTTAAAACCTTAAACCAACCACCCATCCCTTAAAAGCTCACAAATGACAACAAAAGCCAATCGCTATTCCCGGGTTTACTGTTCACAGCCAGGATCAGCCACTCAAACCATAAGTTTTTTACTTCGTTTCAAGTGGTAAGGACTTAGGTCTTGGTGGCATTCTATCAAATCTAAGGTTCGAATCCTTTTGGGGGAAAACAATTCCTTCGACGAAGTCGGAGTATTACCCGATTTGTGTGGAGGGGGCGCTTTACACAGGTCCGAAGTTTACCTAACATGGGTAGGTACACAAAGTGGCCCTGTCTTGGAAGGGTTCCTCATCATTAAAAAAAAAAAACAAAAACAAAAAAGTTTTTCACTTCATTTCATGTATGGTAGAAACCTTTATATTCCCAAATTTTTTTAGTTTTTTCCCATCAAAATCCTAGCCCTAGCTATCCTAAACCCTACAAACCTCTACTGCAAATAAACCCTGGGTAGGTGAAAGGTGCAATTGAAAAAAAAGAAGAAGCAAATTACTTGATAGACCAGCTTCTATCCATTAGGAACAAACTTTATTATAATATTTCAATGTGGTAAATACATATAATTTGAGTTCACAATATGTATACTCTCTCATTTTAGAACTTGGTGCCTTACTTTCACTCAGGTAAGCGTCTTTTTTGGCACCTCACGCTTTGAGCCATAGAAGGCCTTGGTACCTTGAGGTTGCCTTTTGCCTTTGACAACATTGGTCTTAATCAACATCTTTCTATTGTATCCTGTTAATTCTTGACAGCTGCTCAACTTTGTTAGGCTGTTATAGTAAATGTGTTGGTCTGTCACTTTTGTAGCCAATACGATCACCACTGGCTCCAAATGTTCTCATCACCGGGATCGTCCCATCTGAGTCATCAATATTCAAAAGTGCATTGCATCCCTTGCGCCTAACTTTCCGATCAGAAAATGGCGGAAGTTGCAAAATCATATTTAAAAAGGGAGATGATATTCGGCAAGACCAATTGGTAGCTATTAAATATTCTCTCTCTCTCTCTCTCTCTCTCTCTCTCTCACACACACACACACAAAGACAAACTGACTTAGGTTATATGGATATCTGGTTCCTGTAGGTTGTTCAAATGGTATCACTCATGGATCGATTGCTTAAATTGGAAAATCTTGATCTGCACCTAACTCCATATAAGGTGCTAGCAACTGGGCAAGATGAAGGCATGTTGGAATTCATACCATCCCGTTCTTTAGCACAGGTATTATATCCTTTGGAGATGCTTCAGTTTTGCAAGAAGTGCTGACACTGTGTACAATTACCATTTACTTTGTATAAATTGCTGACATCAACAGAAAATTGATGCCATTCTTAAGTCAGTAGTCTCTATTATATCTGCTAGTCTTGCAAACCTCCGCATATTTTGTAACCATGTCATTAATCAGAGGAAAGATCCAGGGCATTTGGACCACTAGATTTAAATGGTTGAGGCTGAAGCATGATGATCAGCCCCAATATCCTTCGCCTCTTGAATAAAAGACTATTAGATTACATAATTATATACATACTGACATATATAAAGCAATTTATGATTGATCCAACAATCCTTATGAAGACAAGTCAAAGGTTGAAAGAAAGTTGCATTTACATCAAAATCAAATTATATGAAAATAAATATCTCTATATATGCTTTTGTCTAACAAACAGACTCATGAGCTGCCACCACAGAAAAATGTGTCTGGATATCTATTTCTGTGGAGGAATCTTGAATGCAACCCCAAACTTACCAAAAAGTTACTAGTGTTGAGTGTCATTTGGATGATTTTGACGTAAAAAATTTGGACTTGTCACAAGCGGAAGTTCTGGTGCCTAGGTGGTCATGAAGATACTGGTCCCACTACTTGGTTAAAGATTAAGGAAGTGGCTGTGCTTTTAGTGGGCTAGGCCATTGATTTTTTTGGCTTGGTTGTGATCCAAGCATGTGCATATGTTTTACGAATTGTCAATCATTGTACCTGTTATCATTACTTTCTATGTATTTTCTGATGGGTATTTTTGGAAAGCTCAGAGGAAAGTAAGTGGAATCTGAAGACTGCATAAAGTAAATGTATTGTGACATTGGAAATTCAATCGCAAACCCTACCTTTTGTTGATTAGCAAATACATTTGCATTGGTCCTTTTTAGTTGTACTGGTGTCAAATTTTCTGCAATGCACATCTTATGTTATTTATCTAAGATTTGTTATATTTGGTCCTATGTTATCCTCTTTTTATAATGCAAACTTTTTGCAATGGGTTTGTCATATGCGTTCCTTCTGTACCCAGATTATCTTAGAGCAGCGTAGCATTATAAGCTATCTCCAGAAGTTTCATCCGGATGAGCATGGTCCATTTGGCATTACAGCCACCTGCCTTGAAACATTCATAAAAAGCTGTGCTGGCTACTCGGTTATCACTTATATACTGGGTATTGGAGACAGGTGACTATTGATTGTTGTGTTCATCTCAACTATCTAAATATGCATCTTGGTACTTGAATTAGCTTTAAATTTACGTGTTTTAATTTTTTCCCTATATACCTCCCACCTTCTCTTCCTATTCTTTTATAAAAAAGAAAAAGGATAAAAGTAGTGAAAAATGCTTCATCCATTCGAAACATAAAACTCTTTTTCCATTCAAGTTCTCTAGTTTTATTGCTAGACCTGATGCAGTTAATATTACTTGTAAAATATATAAGGTACTTGGACATGTTTTATGTTGCAACATTTGGTTCTGTTTTGGGGAATGCCATGGATAGTTCACCAGGAAAACATGTTGACTTTTCCACTTTTGGGCCAGTTTTGAATATGCCAATTTGAAGTGCCTTTGTTAAGACATTAGTTTCTTTGGTCCATAGGCACCTAGACAACCTTCTCCTCTCAGAAGATGGGCGTCTTTTCCATGTTGATTTTGGTTTCATTCTCGGGCGAGACCCAAAGCCTTTTCCACCGCCAATGAAGCTTTGCAAAGAAATGGTCGTGGCTATGGGTGGTCAAGAAAGGTAAATAGTTTTAACTCTTTGGTGCCCTTGTTTATGTCGTCTTAGCTGGACGAAGTTCCACTTGATTTGTGACATCAGAAGCCCATGGAATGGTGCTGTATAATCAGTATACAAGAAAGCAAATTGTTGATTACTTTTTCCTCCTGCAGTCAATATTATACAAGGTTCAAATCCTATTGTTGTGAGGCATACAACATCCTCCGTAAATCAAGTAACCTTATTTTAAATCTGTTTCATCTAATGGCGGGTTCCAACATTCCTGACATAGCTTCTGATCCTGAAAAAGGCATTTTAAAGGTGAGTTTCTTTATGTTTTTGTTGTGATTTTCAGTCTGGTACATATTTGTATGTGTTTCTTGTTTTAACCAGGATTCTGTTGATGCCATACAGCTTCAGGAGAAGTTCCGCTTAGACTTGGATGATGAAGCTTCCATACATTTTTTCCAGGATCTTATCAATGAGAGTGTTAGTGCACTGTTTCCTCAAATGGTTGAGACTATTCATAGGTGGGCTCAGTACTGGCGCTGATTCCGGACAGAAATTGGGTTTCATAAACACCATAGCAAATAGCCAGGTGATTTCTAGCATCTTCTGTTTCAGTTTGCACTTTTTGCATATTCTTCAAAACAGGTTAACTGGAAATGAACCCATTTTCTGGCATAGTTTCTGACTAGGAGTTGATTTGTATGTTTCGCTGAAAACACAAGCTTCAGCTGAGTTTCACTTGTAACCAAATCATTTGACACCTTTTTTTTTTTTTTTTTATTCTTTTGTTAGGGTTTGAAATTGACTGGTTGGATTTGACAGCTTTGCAGCTGATACTCTGTTTAGACCCTGAAAAGACAAACATAAAGGATAGAAAATATACAGCAATCATCTTCAACATCTATATGGAGCATTATGGGAAATCGCTTCTGTGATTCCTCTGTTCAGTGATTTTGAAGCAATATCTTGGATGCCTTCTTTGGATGAACCATAGTTGTCATGTTGGTTGGAATAAGTCCAAATTCAAATCTTTTCCATGCATTATATCTATATAACAACCAACTAATTTGGATGGTTATATTCTCCTGACCTGTGTCCTCAACTAGTCTACAGCATGTACATATTTAGGTTTTTCCAAATTCTCCCCAATTTTGACTCTTTTACCAAATCTTGACCGTGTCTTTGGTCCCATGTCTTTTGATCATTTTTATGCCGTCTTACCACTCGAATCATGAAGAGAGGTTAAGAGAAACCTTTGCTTTGTTATCTTCACTTTAAAGTTATATAATTACAATGGCTTATTTTTGTCTTCTGGTATCCTGCCAGAGGGGAAGGGGGAGAGGGTGCTGGGTCTGATATTTTTGGTATATAAATTGAACTTCTGAGATTACTTCTTTTTTAAAATTTCAGATTGGCAGCCGCGAACTACCTGTCATACCAAAGGGCGAGAGCAAAAAAAATTGTGTATTATAGATATAACCTTATTGAATTGTGTATAAACTTCGTAATGTTATATATAAATTTCTTTTCTGATTTTGGTTGAATCCATTTTATATATATATATATAGAGAGAGAGACATGTTTCCTTTTCTTCTTGTTCTTGCCGCGATCATACCCAGGGATTTATGGATGGCATTTTAGCTTTCCTGGCCAATATGGCCAAATGACAGGAAAAAGAGAAACTGGTGTTTACTAAAAAGCCCGATAGTTAATAAATTTGCAAATGGTTTTCCAAACAAGAGTTAGCATGCAATGAAGGATAGAGGTGGGAATTTTAGTGCTTTACACTTGTTGAATTTAACTTGATTGCATATTAGGGTTTTTGTTTATCTTTCTCTCCTTGCTTCCAAAAATTTTATAAAACGCGTGTAACGTTTGATTTGAGCCATGCCGGCTATTATATGTCGATATTTTTCTTGGGGCCGGTTAGTTTGGAGTGATCATAATCTTTAACGTTGAGAATTGATACAATTGGAAACCTCCACATACTAAATAGATGAAATAAACCATTCAATAAAAAAAAAAATATTACTCATGATTGTAATAACTATAAGAGTAATGTTATATATTAAATTTTTATTATATTTTGTTGATATAGCACCAACTTTTGAATTTTTTTTTTTATAACCGGGGTTGATTGACGGTTCTGCATGAGCATAGCTGGATAAAAGTATGATTTTAAACATTAATTTAATGCTATATATCATACAAATATCTCGCAAAGTAAACGTTTTAGGTTTAATAATCATTAGATCAACGATTGTTAAAATATATATATATAACTTCTTTTTTTTTTTTTTGACATGTCCACAGAAGGGAAGGGAAAGAGGGAATTCGAATTAGTGACCTTCGCTTCATGAGGCATGGTTCACAGCCGATTGAGCTACCCCTTGAGAATATATATTCAATAACTACTAGATGTTTCAATATCAATTTTGTGAAATATTTATAGAATGTTTAATATGTACCGTTACTATGTTCTAAAGACCTTTTTTAGAGAGGTGATTTACGTTGGCTCTCTCTCTTTCTGATTTAAATTTGTGCTTTTTTAAAAACCTGAGTTTGAATTTGAACCAAAAGTTACTTCTTGTATCAGTATTTTCGGAGTCAAATGACTCTTTCGGTCTTTGACTTGGCCACTACCAAATTCGTCGTGCAGCTCATGTTCTATTTTCCCTGATGTTCCAATAAAAATGCAAGGGCATTCTCGTCACTTAGGAATGGCAAGGGACGGTCCGGTTGCTCTGGTACCTCTCCTCATCATTCGCTTTAATGGCGTGGCTATCACCGATTGGACAGGCAACGTAACACACACTCGTAATATCCACGCACGATCCAGGAGGGTATTCTCGTCATTTTTTAAATCTTGTATCGCAGAAAGCAGTCTGGAGCCACCCCGTGGTTTCCAATTTATATATCCCCTCTAGTTTACGATCCTCACCCTCATATAATATATTTAGCGTTGGTTTGAAGCTTCTCCTTTCTCTCTCGCTCTCTCTTTTCCTCAGCGTATTTAGATCCCTCTGCGAAGCTCTCCGAAGGTAAATCCGAAGCCTCGAATCTTAATCGCTTTTTGTACTTTGATAATCGTAGAAGCTTGATCATTAAAACGATATGCATTTCTTTTCCTAGATTTTTTTAGCCCTTTGGTATGATCTCTTCTGTAATTTGAGAATTGTGAGTTTCATTCGAATTCCGCGGATTCGTATGAATTTGGGGGTTTTGTGATGCATTTTGTTGTTTATGTTTTGGAATTCGGTTGTTTCGTCATGTCTCTCTTCTGATCTGAAGATCCTGTTGCGGAATTCATTTGGATCTGTTGTGTTTAGTGGTGAAAGCGTATTATTTTCCTAGGAATTCATGGTAAAGGAATCGAAATTTCCTTATCGTGCTTGCTGAGGTCCATTTTCATAGAATTTCGGTGTTTCTGTGGTGATGCTTTTACTTTTACCGACGGATCTGTTCGATCTGTCAAGAATAGATGCTCCATATATGTGTGGCTACGAGATTCTCTTTCGAGTAGCTTTCTAGGCTTATTTTGGGATTTATGGGTTAAGATTTGCATCAGGAAATTTTTACCAGCTAATACGTATTGAGTACATTTTCTGATGAAATATTGAAACTGAATCGTGATGAATAATATAATTTATGTTGCTCTATGCATGTATTAATGATGAATTTTAATATGGATATTTGTTAATTGGCGTGTAAATGTGTAGGGATCAACAGCCAGAAAGAGATATGGGGCTGACATTCACGAAACTTTTCAGCCGGCTTTTCGCCAAGAAAGAAATGCGAATTCTGATGGTTGGTCTTGATGCTGCTGGTAAGACTACCATCCTCTACAAGCTCAAGCTTGGTGAGATCGTCACAACCATTCCTACCATTGGTAAGTTCCTGAATGATCACTTTCAGTATTTCATTTTTTGTGAGTTGTATGTACTGTATAACATAATTACATGTAATCAACATGTGATTATTGTTGTGATACAGTGTAGATGCATGGTTTTTCCTTGAATATCAAAAGCGTCATTATTTATTAGTCTTCTTTAGATTGGTAACAACCATAATATATGCTTAAATGGTATTAAAGATCGAACTTTAATCAATTTTTTTAGAGTACTTATATTTTTTATCAATGATGATTAAATTTTATGGTTTGGTTGAAGAGAGAATGTGCTAAACCAATCATTCTATTTGGTGATCCTCATCTAATTATCTTCATGTTTTAGATTTTCATGCTTCCATGTAGTTGACAACATTTATGGTATTGTCTTGGTAAATTTTTATGATGAATTATTGTTATCTAGCAAATATACTTCATTTGCAGGGTTCAATGTAGAGACTGTGGAATATAAGAACATCAGCTTTACTGTCTGGGATGTTGGGGGTCAGGACAAGGTAAGAAGCAATGATCCTTCTTTGATTCTGATATTTTGTTAATTGATTGAATTTTCTGACTATAAATTATGTTGGACTGTGGTTCCTCACTTTTTTCAAAGGCCTGAAATTTGATATTTTTGGATGAAATCACTTTTCTTTTTCTTTTTTTTTTTCCTTATGAAGTTCCCTTATAATGGATAAACAGTGAAGATTTTGTCTTTTACAGATCCGTCCCTTGTGGAGGCACTACTTTCAGAACACCCAGGGTCTTATATTTGTTGTGGACAGCAATGACAGAGACCGTGTTGTTGAGGCTAGGGATGAATTGCATAGGATGCTGAACGAGGTATGTTAGATAGGAGTTAAATCTTATTATGAATTACTTATCAAAAAAAAAAATCTTATTATGATTTGGATTTTAATTGGAGGGAATTTGGAGTGGATATTTTCATAATAAATTAAATGACATGATAAGGATATCATAAGCTTGTTAGTCATTATGGAATCTCTTTTGAATTTGATTCTTTTTTCATTCTTTGCCATTTCATTATGTGTGATCCATCATGGTTTTATTAATTGTGCAGCCTAAATTCCTATAGTATATGTGAAGTTATAACTTGTGGAAGCTTTTATGCTTATGACATGTTATTTGTTTCATTTGGAAGAATTGTGCTTTGACTCTCAAGTAGCATTCATTCGGAGTAAATGTTCTCTGATATGAACTTTTTAATTTCTTGTGGTCTTTTTAGATGTACGGTAAGGAAATATATATGTGTATTATCTCTCATACAATTAAAGTAACGTGTGGAATTAATGAAATACTGTGAACGTGTATAAATTTTGAGAAGTTGCTGCATTTATCAGTTTGCTTTTGATCTACAGTGATTTTTCTGCCAAAAAATAATTGATAGAGAAAGCATTTTTAAAAAAAACTTTTTTATCTGGTGGTATTTGCTATAAAAGCAGGTGCAACATTAATGATCCTTTCTACTTGGCATAAATTGTATATGCCCAGAACATGTTAATTAGAATGCTCAAATGATGTATACCTGATTGATGTTAAGAGTCTATCATGCAGTATTGGCTATAAAGCAGGTTCCAGATTAATGACTTTGCCAAACTTATGTACTATTGCTGAGAAAAAATTTCTTGGAGGGATGAATTTTGTTGTCAAAGATATCTGTCCCTTGTTTGAGTGAAGTTTTCTTTGGCATCGACATTGGAGTCTTCAGAAGCCATTTTTCCATTTTCAGCTTCACTTTCTGTATATGATGGATCAAACTACTAATGTCTATTTCTATTTGGTTTCAGGACGAATTGCGTGATGCAGTGTTGCTTGTATTTGCTAACAAACAAGATCTTCCTAATGCAATGAATGCTGCTGAGATTACTGATAAGCTTGGCCTCCACTCTCTCCGCCAACGCCACTGGTAAACTTTCTTATCATGGTTCAATCCTGTAATTCATAATAATATCTTTTGTCTCCATCATATTTGTCCTAATTGGTTCTAATACGTTCCCTGGTTTTTCAGGTACATCCAGAGCACCTGTGCAACCTCAGGAGAGGGGCTTTATGAGGGGCTGGATTGGCTCTCTAACAACATTGCAAACAAGGTAAATATTGAGACCTAATATCCCCTCTACAAGATATAGTAGGTCAAATATATGTGCTCTAAGCAAACATCGCACTGTAATTTGGTTGGGAGTTATTACTTATCAAAAAAAAAAAAATTGGTTAGGAGTTAACAACATTAAATTGTATACGGGTGGTACACTTTTGTTGATGGTCAAATGTACTACATTGGATTTTAGAGCACGGATGCTTCTTTTTCCATCTTATTGCTCCCAATCCCCTTTGTTTTTATCTTTGAATGGGTAATTATTATCTTTAATTTTTGTTTAAAAAAAAAATTATACGGATATTTTTTGTCTTAATGAAAAAAAAAATTGGGTCATTTTTGTTGGTTTAGGGGTTATATTGACTTTCTTTGGTAGTGTAGGGGAAGATTGACAATAGGGTGGTAATTTGGGAGGTTATGTATGTGTACTTTTGCCTTGTTATTCATTCCATTTTTAATCTTGTTTTCTTCAATTGCAGGCGTGAAGCTCCTGGGGAGTCGTTTTGTGCACGGGAAATTCTGGATGCAGGGGTGAATATTATCTAGTTTTTTTTCTTTTCCGTTCTTTTGAAGACAATTTGATTGTGGCTATGCCTTTTTTCTCCGGGAAATGATCTTTTAATTAGGAACTTTTATGGCCTATAATTTGTAACAGAAAATTGGTATGTTGGATATATATACTTGAGCTTTTTTGTCTGGGGTTGTATTCAATTCTCCTAGCTGTAATCGGAACTAATTTCATTGCAAAGTTCTTGATTGATTTTTATACTTATTATGTTGTTTATTGTTTGTTAATGCACAAAAATTCTTTACTCTTTTGAGTATATTTTTCTTGGAATATTCAAGCATTCTACGTACTAAGAGACCAATACCAGGCAACTCCTCTGGAGATGGGCTTGAAGAAGGTGAGGTGAGGCGTGAGGGGAGGCTGCTCCTCGACAGATGAGGGGCAGCCCACTTGTGTAGAGATGCCGGGCCTTTTTAAAAACAAAAAACAAAAAAAAACAAAATATTGTGATAGACTGTAACCTTATAATAGATTTGAGTCATCAGCTATATAATGTGTTTCGGTGATTGGTAGTGACGTAAATCCATCGGTTTCTATCAAATAACTAATGATAGGTGTTACTCTACGAATCAAATTGGTACAACTGCAAATCACATGACTAAATAAGTAATTTTCTTTAGTTATTCTTATTAGTGATCTCCTTCTGTCCTTTTTTGTCCCCTTGGGAAGCAATTCATCTCTCTTCCCTACCCCTGAATAGGGCTTGTTTGGAAGCTGAAATCGCTGCCAATGGCTTTAGTTCATTCCTGTGCGTGATTTACCAAATTTGCTTGGATACCACTCTTTTTAAGTGATGCCCGAGATCAAGTAGTTATGGAAGATTTGAAATAGGGAGAATAATGCAGCAATGGGTCTTGAAATTTAAATAATATTTTCCCCCTTTTAAATAATATAATATGTAAGCGATCCATACTTGGAGGGATGGTGCCAAGTTACCAAAGGTATTAAGGACGATTATTTGCGCAAAATGGAAGAGTTCTAGTCATAGGAGGATAGCAGCTGACAAGCAATTTCAAATTGATAGTGATGCAATTACCTTTGAATGGGTAATTATTATCTTTCAGTCCAATTTAAAATTGTGTTAGGAGGCGCTGGCCCCTTAAAGTGTCAATTTATTTATTTTCTCATAAAATCTATTAGGGACTGTTGCTTCTAACTTTTTGTGATCGTTTTGTAATCAGAGTACCAACCCCTACTTTTAAGCCCAGCATCCATTGATAATCTAGGTAAAAAAATTTCTAGTTTTTGCCAGCTTCATGATTTTGAATATGTTTGTGGGGGTATGATTTATATTTACTTATACGGAAATCCATGAAAATTTACTTTTGAAAATCGGTTGAAGGCATTTAGTTTAGGAATAGAGTTAGGCTTGGCTTAGGTGAATGGGATAACGAGAAAGGCCCACCCCATTCAGAGAACATTAATTGGGTATATGATCGTGGCTAATCAATGATGATCTTTGTAAAACGAGCTGATCCAAATATTCTCATATGTGGGGGCTTCGGCTAAGTTTGCTTTGTGAAAAATCTTTGTTTTGGTTTTGGGTAATAAGTAATAACCAACACAAAAGATATGTGTATGTCCTGCACGACAAAAACGTTGGGATCAGTCTCACTGGGAATCTGGGATGAGAGGTTCAGCCTAGCTTTTGGGTTTCGTGCACATATTTTCATTATGTAATTTGTTCTCATCCTTCTTTTCCAATCAACGCCGACCACACCTGAAATATAAGGAGGTTGCTACTTGCTGCGCCTCCAACCCCAAGGCTCCAATTTTTTTAATTTTTTAAATTTTTGGTCTTTAGACTGCCACAAAAATCTCTTATCTCTAGTAAAGAAGGGTTTTTGGTACACATGGTGATTTTAGGGGAAGATAATAAATATAAGAGAATTTTTATTACTAAATTGATTGGCTAATTAGGACTGAAATCTCCTACAATTAATAGAGTGGATTATAGTTAATTTAAACACCTAATTGACAGACTACAGTTAATTTGAACACTTGATTGACAGGAAGCCGTGATAGAGCCCACTTGCCCATAGGCCTTAATGAGTTAATTCCTTGTAGTTGAAACATGAATATTCATATAGTTATATTTGAAGAGTATTTTTGTCTTTTTATTTTTTGAGCGGACAAAAATATCTTTTTAATATAACTAATAATTTTTATTTTATTTTTTATTTTTGAAAAAAGTCACATAAAAGCTCGAGTACTGATATATAAGAAGACGGTCAAAACGAAAAATTACTAAATAATTTTCACTGTGGTATTATTATAACTATTTATAAAAAAGAAAACTCCAAGAAACAGAAGGTAATAGATGAGATATTAAGCGAAATATCTGGCGGCTGGAATGGGCGAACCTCTTCTGATGTACTGGGAAGTGTCGTCTCCCACTTTGCCTACAAATACAATAATTCGATTTGTAGTCCCCTGGGATGGATGGGATAAGTCACAAAGCTAAACCCACCGCCCCAGAAGTTTGATATTATCGCAACGTGCTTGGAAAATAACTTTATAGGAAGATCCTCTATATAATATATTATATATCCTCCTCAATATAATTGAAGCTGAAAATAAACCCCATTACTTTGTAGAAAAATCAACCGGTTGCAATTAATTACTCTTGCTAGTAACAATAGCAATTACAGAATTGAGTGGCGTATTCAAGAATAAATCCTTTCAAGTGGGCCTTCTGGCCTATTTGATTAGCCCAAACAAGCCTATTTTTTTCATAACTTATGGATTAACTGAACTCAGTCAAGTTTAGATTTCTTATGCCCTTATTCTCTGCGAAACAAGGGACGCTTGCATGATAGAGTAAAGGCTACAAAATCAAATCAGTTATCTCATGAATCCGTTCTTAACTAACCAATTGAGTGTAGGAAAACACTCGGCTTGGCTCACTCACGATGTATGCATCATTCTAGCAGAACACTTTTCTTTCATAAATTCTTTAATCGCATTACCTTCTTCAATAAATACTGACTTAAGCATCGGAGTAACTCCCACTTGATCGGATGACATTCCTTTTTCTTCTTTGTGCTCGATTTCTTAATTTTGTTATTTTCTTTTCTTTTGAGATTTGTTTCTTACTCACCCCACCTATGTTTATCCTTTGAGAAGCTTGTGGAAACTGATCAAAATGTGATTTGTACAGAATAAAGGCATAAGATATAGTTGGGTGTGAAAGTACTGAATTGGAATTTTTAACTCAGATAATGTCGGGGGCGGGGTACCTTTACTTATACTTTTGTCCATATAGGGTTAATGGAATTAGGATTTGATATGGTAGGCCATGGTCTTAAGACAGGAAACATTATTTAATTCCATTTCCACATATTATAATTTTTTGCTTTTATGACTATATCAACCCTAATTTGTCTTTATATCCTCTCCACTGATAATTATTATTATTATTATTATTATTATTATTTTATATTATCTGTCATATAAATATGTGTAAAAAATATATATCTATATTAATTTAATACACGTCCCATTTGACCGAAGCTAATTACATTGGTATCCTTAATTAACAAGCAACTCGTTGATCATGCACGAATAGTATTTTTGAAGGTAATATCTAAACTAAAGTCGAGATTTGTGGGGTGCTCGATCTTTATAACCACCCACCTTTACGTTTCTTTTATTTCTGGGTCGTCTACTTCCTAGCCTTTGCTAAAGTTAAAGAGAGGGAGTTCCGTGTTTTATAATTTACAGATGCCGTGGAGCCCCAAAAATCTACCAATGGGATATTGTGGAGTCTGCAGTAAAAAGCTAAAAAGATAAAGGGTCAGAATATCAATATGATAATAGTAATGCTATATATATATATAACACATTTTTATTTTGTGTTGCTAACGTCACGCTATTAATTCATGTGTACAGTAGCTTAATGACTACTAGACTCTGTTAAAGTAATGATTAAGTGATTAAATTTATCTTTTCCTATTAGTTTAAGCTTTTTGGACAATTTGTGATTTAACATGGTATCAGATCTAAAAAAAAATCGAACCTTGACACCGTCATTTACTTCTTATTTCAATTAAATATTTCACGTATTAAACAGAGAGTTTGAGCCTATACGTGAGGGAGAGTAATTATCTGTTATGTTAGTCGTCAGTATAATAAAATAAAAGTGTGGTGTATAGTATAACATTTCTCTTTTTTTTTTTTAACAAGGATTGATCTATTCTTTTTTATTTTGAACGAAAATCTGAAGATTTCATTGATTAAAGATCATGAGCATAAAGCTCTTACAGATAGAAACAAAAATTATAGATACAAACAAAATTTTTTACAATCAAATGCTATCTTTGACTTCAATCTTTCGCTAACCCAGGTATAAATACAGTTAAAGAGCAGATCTGCTCTGAGTAGACTAGATTTAAGACAAGTGTAGCCAAATTTCCTAACAAAATTTATTTAAACCGGCAGTGAGAGATAACTTCTCACACCGAACTATCCAAGTGTGAGAAATTACCCCTCACACCTAATTATTCAAAACAAAAAATACAAACAAACAACCAGCAAGCAGCAGCAGCGGCCGGGGAAGAGATGAACGGCACAACACGGTGAATGGACACATAGCAGATAGGCCAAAGTTTCTGATGTGGTCAGAGAACACTTACAAACATAAGGAAAGAAGAAAAAAACGAGAAGGGAAGGAGGAGGATAAGAGCGAGGAGTAAAAAGGAAAGGAGAGAGTGAGGAAATCTACTCCCTCCTCTTCTCAGAAAAAGAAAGAAAAAAGAAAAGGGAATGGATCTATTCTAAGTACTGATTAACATTGAAGAAAATCATAAATCAATGCCATCCTCTCATTAAAAATATAAAAGATAAAAGAAGAAAAGGTGTTTCCAGCCAAGGATTTACGTACATTGCCTGCTAAAAACTTGTTAAACACTAATTAGCTTTCTCATTAACGTATAGCCAGCTGCTACGTACTATTAGATGTTGATAAAAATAATATTTATAATTAACTCAAAATGGATAATTAAAAAAATTAAAAAACCCAGAAAAATAGTTTACACAAATCGCCTTTCAAATTGTCACCTAGTATATATGCCGATCGATCGAATTGCATGCGAACAAAAAATTTCAAAAAAAATCCTCATTCGAGAATCGAGTGGGCTCCATTTTATAGCCAGTGGTGCTAAATGATTCAATTAATAAAAAAATATAATAATTGTACGTGTACATGAAATGTGAGGATTTAGAGCATTCACATCTCGCTATCTAAGATGTGAATTTGGGTGCCTTAAAATTAATTGGGCAACATGCATGCTTCCATCCATCTGTATTCACCAAATATTAATAAATAAATAATCTTTATAAGATATATATGCATGTACGTGGGTATGTGTTTTTTTTTTTTTTTTTAAATATATATATATATAGTAAAAATCAATAATATCTAAAATAAAAAAATTGTTAAAGGAGAAGGAATGCGTAAGTTCTGTCATGTTGTGTATGAGCTAAACTGGGCTTTGAAAAAAACATCTTCAAGTTTTGTCAGAACTTCAATGATCTAATTTTGGCATTATCCCATGATTTTTATTTATTTATTTTTGAATTATCCCATGATTTTACCTCCGAAAGAAGACCCCACACGAGAGCCGACTAATTCCATTAATTAATGCTACCTTCCTTCTGATTTTGCCCTCCCCGAAGAAAAATGATGACTTCCATTACTTGATGCCTTTACATTTACTTTGTTATAATAAGTATAATTAATTAAACACAAAGTATATCAGTACAAGAAAATCAACCTCCAATCGACTGTGACCTCACTTCATCGAATCTCAGCCCTTCATTTTGACGATAAGGCTCTAGATTGCAGCAAACTATGTTCATTCGTTTTTTTCCTTTCCATTTTTTGTTTTTGTTTTTGTTTTTGTTTTATTATTATTATACCACCCTTGACCTAAACAAAATATTACGATAAAGAAACAAAGGACAACATAAATTGCATTTGAGTTTCATTTGGCGTTCATTTGGCATGCATTAATTTACCTGTCATTTAACATCTATTTAAAGAGACGATGGCTGCCATTGCAGAACTCGGGAGTCAGGAACAAAGGGTATATAGTAGGGACGTGGCATCCTCAAGTTACCAAACAACCCCACCTCCAGTAATCTCACAAAAAAACATATATATATACAATGGCCCCCGAAATCCCTGTAGACGTGTTCACCGGAACCGGCAAGGTTTCTACGCTTCACGCCGGCTACTCTAAGAGGGCGTACATAACATTTTTGGCCGGTAATGGCGACTACGTCAAGGGGGTGGTTGGTTTGGCAAAGGGTCTGCGCAAGGTCAAAAGTGCTTACCCTTTGGTGGTTGCAATGTTGCCTGACGTGCCGGAGGAGCACCGTCAGATCTTGCGGTCTCAAGGATGCATCCTCCGTGAGATCGTGCCGATTTATCCGCCTGAAAACCAAACTCAGTTTGCTATGGCCTACTACGTTATCAACTACTCCAAGCTTCGTATTTGGAATGTAAGTAATTATATATAAATATATATATTTCTCTATGGATGTATATATATAACACGTACATGCATGTTGCACATTTAGATGGATGCGGGGTTAATATAATTTAATTATATGCTTAATTTACGGGGGCTTTATATGCAGTTTGAGGAGTACAGCAAGATGATGTATTTGGATGCGGATATTCAAGTGTTCGAGAACGTAGACCATCTCTTTGACACGCCGGACGGCTACTTCTACGCCGTGATGGACTGCTTTTGCGAGAAGACATGGAGCCACGCGCTGCACCATCAGATTGGGTACTGCCAGCAGTGCCCGAAGAGGGTGCCATGGCCTGCCGAGTTGGGTCCTGCTCCTGCCTTTTACTTCAACGCCGGCATGTTCGTCTTCGAGCCTAGCCGTTTAACTTACGAGAATCTTCTCGAGGTCCTCCAAATCACTCCACCTACTCCGTTTGCAGAGCAAGTGAGTTATTATTAATTCATTTTGGTTTTCTAATTTGCTGGTTTTTATAATTATATATGTCTTCCCCGCGTATATATGATTTCTTTTTGTTTTATTCATGAATAATTAATCTGCATGATGGGCATGCAATTAATAAGCATATATAGGTGACCATCATTTTGTTGGCTTCATTAAAGCCACGATCGACCTAATTAATATTTCCCCACCATTACCTTGCTTTTATTTGGTTTAAGTATCACCGGCCATCATCGTTACCGTCGTTATCGATCAATTGATTCAATTTGGAAAAAGAACCAATAAAATCTCTAAATAATTGATTGGACTACTACAGCTTTTAATTACTACAAGTTTAATTGACTCATCAATTTAAGTAATTAGTAGTAATTATGAAGTGTCATAATATCAGTTCGTATGAAAAATTGTAGTAAAAGTGATATATATAGTACCCCAAACATTTTTTAATTTATTATTTTATAATATATGTATGTATATATATTGGTGATTAATTAACAAAATTGATTAAAATCTTGTTGTTGTGTGCATGTATGATAGGATTTCCTGAATATGTTCTTCGAAAAGGTGTACAAGCCCATCCCCCCGGAATACAACCTTGTTCTTGCAATGCTATGGCGCCATCCGGAGAACGTGGAGGTTGACAAGGTCAAGGTGGTGCACTATTGTGCTGCTGTAAGAACTCTTCTGATCATCTCATTGATTATAATTATAATTTAATTATCTCTTAATTAACCTTCTCGGCCTCTATATTATTTGCCAAAAACATATATATAGGGATCAAAACCATGGAGGTACACTGGCAAGGAAGTAAACATGGACAGAGAGGACATTAAGATGTTCGTATCAAAATGGTGGGATATTTATAACGACGAGTCACTGGATCTGAAGGATGAAAACCCAGTTGTAGAGGAAGAGGCATTCTCAAAGTCATCGATCATGGCTTCCATGCCTGAGCCCACAATGTCCTACATTCCTGCTCCCTCTGCCGCTTGAAGGGGATCCGGCCGGAGAGTGTTTGGACGATATTGATCGTGATGTTGTAATCCCATCTTTTCTTTTCCTTGTATCTTTTTCCCTATTTTATACTTTTTCTATGCTGCTTGGCCTTTCCATGTTGTGAGAGTTCATAGGAAATTAATACATGTAGAGTTTTTCTTAACATGTTTGATCTTATATATATAACTTCTGTCTTGAATTTATATCGACAACTTCTATATATTGTGAGACTTTCATGTATTACATGTACATTAATTAATAATTACATATTGATCTTCATATATATGACACAAAATTTTAGAATATTTTCTCTTACGCCAACCGCTCCTTAATTTTTAGAGGATTTCCACCGTCTCGTTTTGGAGTTATTTTATTAGGAAGACTCAACGATGTCCTACAATTCTCAACGAGGCTATATATGTTTAATAAATAATTTTTATTTTTTGTTTTCAAGACAAAAATATTAATAAACAATTCAGAACATAATTTTTTAGTCACATCAGAATTTTTTTTTAAAAAAAAAAAAAAACTTCCTAAAACACATTAATAAGTCCATATAATACTTTTAGCCCAAAAACAACTTACGGATACTTTGAGGGACAGCTCTTAATTTTTAGGCTATGTTAAGATATACATTAGTTTGCTTTGAATTGGAAATTAGGAATTAAAAATTCTAAAAACTTCTAAAAAGAAAAATGGTGTCAATATCTACGATATTATACAAAATGACGTCAAATAGAGATGGGCATTGCCTTGGCGCCTTCCCCCAAGTTTCAATTTTCTTTTTCCCCTCCTGCTAAAATTACATTTGCTCCATGTTTGGGTGAGAACTGTCTTCACCAAAGACGTGGCAGCTTGTGATGGGTCTGGACCATCATGTCAAAACCATCAGCAAATGAATGGCTTTCAATCATCATAATTATGATAATAATGTCAAAAATAAACCCATAGCGTGAGGAGACAAATCCGCAATATTTGGTGAAAAGGACGTGATTGGTGGGAGGTAAAAGAAAAGGAAAGAAAAGGAAATTCGATGTTTGACTCTACTTTCTAGCAATTTCACACCACTTGAATATAATATCCTTCGCCGGCCCATCTCAATTTGAGCGATTCTTTAAGCTTTTATAGCCAGATATATTATAAAGTACACACCTCAAAAATAAATTCACGCGGTCGCAGCTTAAGCAATTTATGATCTCTAGCTTCACAGGACTCGATCGTAATTCTTTTTATTCAGTGAGTTCGATTATCTTTTGGTAGAGATTACCGAAAATGACAGAAATGAGTAAACTACAACCATGTGACCATCAATCACTATGGTTCTGAATAATCACTCCACCTATAACCTGAGACCCTTTTGCCAACTAATCACCTCAAGTCCACATCAAACTGGTAAAATCAAATCAAAAATCAAAAGTTGGACCAACTCAAGGTCACATTGTCATGGTCCATGCGTATTTTCAAGAAATTTGATGGAGGAGAGAGAGGCAAGGCACAACCACAACATATTTGACATATTTTAACTATTGAGAGGGCATGGACAAGAGTAACGTGTGGATCATCCACGCCCACCATAGATATTTCCAATTGCCAAGTTGCAGGTCATAACCAGGCTGGACTTCCCAATACACAGTTGAGAGTATTCTGGGTTTCAACATCAGTTGGTCCAGTTGGCTAAAATACAGACACAAACGGGCCAGAAAACACCAAATCCACACTTATTTGAGGTTAGAAATTATACCTTGGTGTTGTAACTAGCAGAAACCACGACTGGAGCTTGCTGTATTCACTTTCCGGGCTGACAGTGGCATCTTCAACTGACATAAACGTTCATATATATTTTGTAGAACTTTGCAGTTATCTCGGGTTGGCCGAAGGCATTATGCACAGGATACGTCTATATATCCAAGGGACTTGAGGCATCCTCGCCTTCTTCATATTCCTCTTCTTGCAACTCTAGCTCCTGGAGGCAGTCATCTCTAAAAAGAAAAGGAGCAACTTCTTCACTTCTCTGGTGTGACTTTCTGTCATTCATCTCTATAATTGAGATAATCTTTTCCTTGATACAATCTTCAACAATTTCACCTCCAACTCCCTGAAACTGCAAGCCAAAAAGAGAAAAGCATTCTTCCTGGAAGCCTGAGTCATCGGATGACAAGATTAGGCCAGCCATTGTTTTTGCAAGATCAGGGGCATAACTGCAAATCTGAGAATTAAGTTCAAGTCCAACTCGCCAACATGGGTTCGTCAAGATGCTTATTTATGCATCGTGAAAACTACGATCTTCAGACAAGTAGCTAAATAGGGAGGCTTAATAATAAGAAAAATGTCCCATTTTTCTCACAGCAATTACAATCATGCAGTATTTATAGTTCATGGAATGAGAGCGAACTTGTTATTAACACAACAAGAAGGGGCAATATTGTTAATTTGATCAAAGTTTTTCTCAAAGCAATGCGTGCGTTTGACAACTATATTTGCGAGTTTTCTCTTGGTTTTGTTGACGGTAAGTACATTGAACTCTTTGTCCAGTAGCAAGAGTTCACGGATTTTATATAGTGCTACACCATTAAGCCATTTGTTGATTGAGTAAAATAACCAAGGCAGTGCAAATAACCACACAAACATAAGGTATATCCCATATAACCAAGACATTTTTAGGTTAATACATAATCAATGTTATGATCGAAAAATTGGAGAAATCGATTTCATTCCAAGCATTATAAATTTATAATAAAAGAAATTTCATGAGCTCTTTTGAATCAAAATTGATCTGCTGAATTTGAACATTGAACACATCGTTTGCTGCAGAAACTAAGTTGTTTTTAATAATGATTGCACATGTCAAAAACGCCCAATGTATATATACAATTGCATAAGAGAATAGCAACATACAATAATATTATTATTTTCTTCTAGTACCCAGTGCTGTAGAAACTTCGAAGATATCATCTTTTTGTGAGAAAAGGATAGAGATTTACCTTGAGGGCATGGGCACTTAGAAGAACTCCTGCATGCTTCTCCTTCAAATCATCGAATGCAAGTTTCACTGCTCTTTTTATAAGATTTCGATCAAGTTGAGTTTTTTGCCCCACCGATGGTATCATGACCTTGGTGAGAAGTCAAGGAAGAGGCATACATATGGCAGCAGCTTACAGGCAAAAAAAAATTAAATCCAAAAGAGACCAACACACATACATATAATAAGAACAACAATCAAAAGCATGAAAGGGTTAACGTTAGCATATTAGGAACTGAAGCATATAGCACAATGTTGGATATTGCTCATGGTAACAGTGGAGGACAATATCAATATGAGCATACGGTGGCAAGCCTTCCCATTCCAGCAATGCATGGCCACCTTGATTCACAATACTTGCCAAAGTCAACCCATAACTTCTCCAGTCAATGCTAGTCAATGCCTTCATAGATGACGGGGAGATTGCAGAAGGTGAGAAATCTTTGAAGTAAAAAACCTGAAAACAAATCCAGATTATACAAATTAAAGACAAACTAGAAAGGAAAAAAAGCAAACTCACAGGACTAATTAGAACAAGCATTACTGAGAATAAAAGGTAGTTTGCTTAGACATTAATCTCTATTTTCTCTGATGACCTTCGGTCCTTACTTCTTTCTTCAGATGGTTACTTTCAAGTTTCAACACTTAACATATCAAACGAACTCTTCTATGCTGAAAGTCATTCGCACATGGTTTGGAGTATGCCAACCAATAATTCCAGTATGACAACGTAAGTGTACTTGATGGCATACCTAAAGACATGGTATGCTGAAAGTCATTCGCACATGGTTTGGAGCATGCCAACCAATAATTCCAGTATGACGACGTAAGTGTACTTGATGGCATACCTAAAGACATGGTATAGGGGTCTTACCAATTCAACAGTAGATTAATTGAGTAGTAATTCAACGACATGCTTTTTTCAATTTGATATATATGAGAAAGTGGTCTTGGATTGAACCATGGGCAGCATAGCCTAAGACTTCTACCTACTTTATTGCATACTTCAACAAACTAAAGTAATAAAAGGAGATGCAAAATCCAAGTTAAATAAAGAGATGTATTGTCTCATAATTTCCCAACCAAGTTTTCCAACACCGAGTAATGGGCTTTAATCCTTCAATTTTCCTATATCAAGGTGGGAGCAGAGTTGAGAAAACTCTAGCAGAACTCCAACTTGGTCCGATGATATCTCTTAAGCATAGATATGGGAACTGAACCTGGGTCACGACATGACAATGTAAGACCTGTACTGATCAACCGAACTATTCAAATGTTTATGCCTGATTTTCTTGATATGCAAAGGCCTTTTGAGGTCTGTATATTACACAAATCCCAAAATTCAACATTTTAGTGCACAGATAAGCTTGTATATAAGTTTGATAAATAACAAGCTTGCAGACTGACTTATTTAGGCTCTCTTGATCTGAAAAGTTTTCTGAAATAATGCTGTCAGCTCTCACTCTATGTGTGTGTACTATGTTACGTTATGGAACTTACATCTTCTGTCAATACATATTTGATTGAGAATTAATGATGAAGAACAAGCATCACCTCAACTATAACAGGTGAGGCCAAAGGAGCAACATTTAACAAATATACGTAGCAGGCAAATTTGTGCATGCAGTGGAATGAATTTATAAATGTAGTTGATCATAAAGTTCTATCACAAGAAACAGGTTACGTAGCTGGGCCTTAATGCACAAGACAAGTAAATGCAGGTGACCCAATTCCCATGCAGACTTCACATTTCACCATAATATATTTGATTGTTATTCTTTATTTAAGAACTGAATGACATAAAACAGAAGAGGTGAAACAAACCTCACTTTTAGCACCACATGTTCTGAAGCAACAACTAGTTGTCTCTGATATTTCACTTATCACTATAATGGCTTCCATCATCCGTCCAGCATTCCTATGGTCTTCTGTGCAGCATGCTATTCCACTCCCAGCCTTGACACACTCCCTATCAAGAGGTTCATAAATAGATAGCTCATCTAGTAGATTTCCAAGTAAATATTTGCGGGTAATGATATAAGGACTAGAGTATGCAAGCCAAAAGATAAACAGAAACCTAACAATGAATTCGGTATGAACTTACAAACTTGGAAAACAAGAGCCACACTTCTTATTTGAGTTATTTCCATGCTTTAAAACATAATCTTCAAGGCCTGACTTCAAACGTTCAAGATTTGAGGCTGAAAAAGGTGGTGGATAGGGCTCATTTGCTAAAAATAAATTTTCACATCGTGATCCAGAAGCATCTTCATGCTCAACAACCACTTCATAGGCAACATTCTGGACAAAAAAAAAGAAAAAAGAAAATCTGATCAATTGAGAATTAAAAGTGTGACCTTCATATTAAATCAAATCAATCAAGCTCCAAAGTCATAGAGAACATTTCTACTGGAATCAACAAGGTTTTGGAGGTGGTGTTCAGAAACACAAGGGGACCTCTCAAAAAAAAAAAGTAAGAAAGTTCTTCAGCTTTTATGATAAAGTTACACTGCAATACACAGTATTTGATAACATGGAAACTTTTATCATATAACAAAGAGTAGCACGTAGAACTCACAGGAATCCTTAGCACAAGCATCTGCAAAACCAATAGGGAATGGATTCTGGTAAATAGAGGAAAAACTAGAAAAGAAATTTTTCAATGGGCACTTAACAGAGAATATATGGGAAGTGGGTTCAGAAATGCAAACCATGAAACAATGTGATATCAATCAATTTGAGCAGCAGAAATTGTTTTTCAATCAACTAAAATTTTTGAGAATCCTAGCATCAGTCTAGAAGTACATCAAACAATAAACTTAATTAAACCACTAGCCCTGTAAAAAAAAAAAAAAAAAAAAAAAAAAAATCCCAACATGAGTAATAATAAGTGTTTAACCACAAACTGTGTGAAAACATAAAAAGGATGTCCCAATATCAATAATACTAAGTCGCTATGATCTTAAATTCTTCCTTTAATCATTTGAAAGACCATGTATATGTTTGTTTTTGGTTGCTAGTAAGATGACAATCGTTAATCATAAGCTAACAATCAATCTGAGTATTCACCAGCATTATGTAACAAAAGAGAAACAACTGAATCTGCAGAAAAGAGTCAACAAACCTTTTGAAAGAAGGCATTGATCTCTGGCAGTAAAACCTCAACACTTTCGAAGATGGAGAAAAACACTTCAGTCCCACTGGAGATATGATCATCAAGCAATTAGCAAGATAATCTACAAATCAACAAAATATAAAGTTCAAGTAACTTGCATGCCTGAATTTCACCCCATTCTTGGGGTTTGAAGGTAGTCTGGTCAGCCTTCTGGCAGAAGCACTCTCTTTTAGATTTAACTGATAATGATATACCTCATTATCACATATGCCTGCAATCTCCACAAAAATGTTAGCAACATTGATATATATGCTAAACATGAAAAACAGAGAACTATATTTCTTTATGAACTCAAGCTCCTCAATTCCAATCATTACAATATCTCATCCACACGGTCGATGAAAATGGATACGCAACGAAACATTTTTGATAAAGTAGTTTTCGGAGAAGTTTCTATATAATAATAAAGCACAGGTACACTGAGAAAATTAAACTTACTAGTTGTTCTGACAGAAAGCACTCCATCTGCGTCAAAATGCCAGACATCGATCAAAAATAGCATGTATATTTTCCCAAAAATTCAAACAACTATATGCGTTTTCGCGAACATGAAAATGAATACAGCCAATGCTAGAATTAATTGAACCTCTTGAAAAGAAGAACAATACAACGATCAAGACCAGGAGCTTCTAGTAGATTTGTGCAATCTCAGTCCTCTACTTACCCCACTTTTCGGCACCGATGCCTTCCCTAGAAAACTTCAAGTCCCGAAACTCCTCCAAGCAGCTTCCGACGCCGGTATCTGAAACTGCTCGTGACGAAACCAAGGAAAACCTCTCGTCATTTCATTTTTCATTTGAATTCTAGATGTTATCACACATATGAACCTTCTCAACCGCAATTCCCCAAAAATTAATTACAGCTACTCTTGTTGCATTCACTCTGGGTTAAAAGGAAAAATAGGCAAAATCGACGTAGTTTAGCCTCTATTTCCTTCTCTACGACAAGATAAAAAAATCAACGGCTAGTGGAAATTTCAGCAAACATTAAGCACTTTCATATTCATCGAAAAAAAAAAGCGAAGCAAAATCAAATCGATAATGAGAGATGTTAGAGATTTACTTTTTTTTTTTTTGTTGATAAGTAGATATTAGAGATTTACTTGAAATTCGAAGAACAAGATGATCGGATGGTGGAGAGCACTTGAGAATAACTGAGAGTCTGCATAGCTCTCTGGATAAGCGGCATCTTTGAATCGCAGAAGAAATAAACTGTAATCGTTTTTTTTCAAAAAAAAAAAAAAAAAAATCCGATCGAATGGTTAGAAAAAGAGTGAGTTTGCGATAATCGATTGATGAAGCAATTCGAGCTTTCCCTTACAGATTGAAGAAACTCACATGCAGACAGATTGCATGAACAGAAGCAAATTCCATTGAAGAAGGCTCTTGGGAAGCGAACAGAGAAGAGCTCGCTCTCTCGCGCCCGCGTACATCTTTTTTGAAAAATTGAAATGCTTTGTTTAAAATGGGTTTCAGACTTTCAGTTGCGAATGGAACGGGTCGGGCACGAAAAGCGAAACCTTGGCCCGGACTGAGGTCCCATTTAAGAGTAATGGTATGAAGTATCACTCCTTCCGAAATCATCCGCAATTGCTGAGCTGGCTAGTAAAGTTAACCCCCGTTGTGGAAAAAAATGGTTAAATAATTTTTTGAGTAAAGTCTTTATAATCTCTTCAAACTTCCATCTAATTGATAATGTCTTCTTTAAACTTTTAATTGTGACAATATCCTCCTAAATTACCAAAACATTGTCAATGTTCCTCCAAGATTAACAAAAAATCAAAATGCCCTTATATATTTCTTAATAAGACAAAAATACCCTTATAAATTTAAAAAAAAAAAAAACAAAAAAAAAATTTTAATTTCAAAAGAACAATTTTTTTAAAAAAAATAATAATAATAATAATTTTTAAACGAAAATTTTTAATTTTTTTAGAAGAATTTTTTTTAAAACGGAAATTTTTATTTTAAAAAATTTACAAAACAAAATAAAAAACGAAATTTTTATAACAAAAAAAAAATCGAAATTTTTTAATTTTTTTCTTATAAAAAGGATCTTTTTTTTTTATAATTTTTAATTTTCTACCCTTTGGATTTTTTTTAATTAGTTTTAGGTTTTTTCTAGAAGTTTTATTATTTTTTGTTTTTATTTTATCAAGGGTAGTTTCATCATTGGGAAGAACATTGACAATTTTTGGTAGTTTGAAGGGGACATTGTCACAATTAAAAGTTTGAGGGGAACATTGTCAATTGGTGGTAGTTTGAGGGAGTTATGTGGACTTTTCCCTAATTTTTTCCTATGTGATTTAACAACTTTATTTTCTATTTATCGGCTTCATTTAGTATCACAGATGGTCCTTGATAATAGCTAAAAATTGAGATGATACATTCATCTAACTTCCGTCCAAAATTTGACGAAAATCCATGTCATCACCTCTAAAAATTCAACACATATTTATATACCTAATTAAAAATAAAAATAATTAAATTAAATTAAAAAATTAAAACTAAAATGATTAAAATTTTAAATTTAAAAAAATATGGAAAATAGGTGGTTCGAGCCACCCCTGGCCGATTTTGGATGGCCAAACCACCCCTAAGTTGCAAAATGGGGGCAGCTTGGCCACCCCCGTTTGGCCTGGGGTGGTTTCGGCCACTCCAAGGGCCAACCCTAATTCTTTTTTTCTTTTTCTTTTTTAATTGGCCTTTTGAAATCGGCCGGTTTGGGGTGGTTAAAACCACCCCAGGCCAAATGGGGGTGGCTAATAGCCACATTTTTCAACCTACAGAACCATTAGTTGAAGTAATTCCAAAGACTTTGTACGGCGACACCATTGAAGGACACTCACGCCACCACTGTAAAACCCCGAAATTATTTTCTATATATATATTTTGGAAAAAATAATTATTTTGGAGATATCTTTGAGTAAATCGATATTTATTATGATAAATTTTAATTGGTGATATTAAACTATAAGATTTGACTTTGCACCATTGAAGAGTTAATTATAAGTTTTGATTTTCAATAGTTTTAGAGGATTTAATTTGAAATTTGTAGATTTATCTTGCTTTGATAATACTATTAAACCACACAGACAAAATACAAAAACAAAGAGAGATAACGTGAAGCTAAAGATCAATGGTCCCAAAGCTGTTTCCCTAAGGTAGGCAGCATGCTTCCCACTAGGGGTAAATACCCAGTTTTAGTTCCCGGTTATTGGCTAAAACTAACAATTGAAACCGAGGTATCCAATTTTTGATTTTTGAAAACCGGAACTGGGTACCCAGTTATATAATAACCGGCCGATTCCAGTTGGTACCCGGTTATCCGGACCAAGTAACTGGTTTTTTTTAATTTTTTTTTGCATTTTGAGCTTATTTTAGGCATTTGGCCTAATTTTTGGGCTTAATTTAACCATTTTGTGCCCTTTTTAAACAATAAAACAAGTAGGCTTAAAATGCTCTAAAATTTTATTTTAAAAGCTTGCATAATACATAAGATTAAACTATATCTACATAGATTACATATATGATATATCAACCAATTCAACTACAAATCTCATTCTTATGAGATTAAACACTAAATAGTAAATATTAAACACTAAACCCTAAATATTAACATGTTAAAAACAAACACAAAGAAAAAAATAAAAACAAGTATGTAAACAAAAAAAATTAAAAATAATAATCAATAGACTAAATTCGAAAAAAATATATATAAAATTAAAAATATATATTATTATTATATATATATATATACCGGGTTACCTGGTTATAACCGGGTATTTAAAAACTCCAAAACCAGAACCGGACACTCTGGCTACCGGTTTTTCCCAACCCGTCTCCGGTTCTCCCCCCCCCCCCCCCCTTTTTTTTTTTTATAATTTTTTTTTACACCCCTACTTCCCACGCCGGCCTTCACAAGGAAGGCCTGAGGAGCAGCTGGCTTGAGGACCATCCCCAAGCGTGCATTGGAGAGAGGGGGAACGCACCTGTCATTCTATAAAAGTGGGAAAGAGTGAACCAGAGAGAGAGATCGGGAGAGAAGGGGGGAAGAGAAGAGAAGAGAGAGAGAGAGAGAGAGAGATTAAGAGGGAGAGAGGGAGATTGTGGGAGTTTGAGATGGGGGAATAATGCCATTCATCCAAGGGCTCCTTTCCCAAAGAACTCTCCAGTGGTTTGTTCAAATTCCTGGCTGTAGTTGTGTAGTTAATGTTCATGTGATGACTTCTCTCTTTCTGAATTTGCTAATAATTTTCTTCTTGAGCCATGACTAAGTTATCATTCTACAGTTGAATTGCCTAGGCAAGGCAAACAAACAGAGCATTAAGATGGGTGTTCTTGTGGAGCTTTTGTCATGGCTCCACAAAAGAGAATCCACCACCAAGAAAACAACCCTATAGAATAGAACCCACCTCGTGCTATTTGTTTGAAGGAAACAAAAAAAGAAAAGAAAGAGACTAGTTTACCTAGTTCATTTACTTCTGTATACATTATCCAGGCTACTGGTCTCATCTTAAAGATGTTCAGCAATTTCGTAATAGTAACTGAAAGTCCCAAATGTTTAAGAAAATAAAGTATTTGTTACTTAAGCAGTGATTTTTGGCATATGAGCGTGTTTGAACAGTAAACACATCAGTAAACACATCAGTGTTAAAATATTATTATTATTATTATTTTTTACTGTTTAAATATTATTTTAATAATATTTTATAATATTTTAACACCAACATACTTATTGTTCAAGCACCCGGTGTGCCAAAAATCACTAATCTTTCTTCCTTACACTATTTGCAACATAAGCTTCTCCGTCGCAGCAAATTCTGACCGTCAAACACAATGGAAAAATTGCAAAGTAACCAAATATTAGAAAAATCCTAAAAAAAAAAGAAAAGAAAAGAAAAGAAGGTAGAATTGCAACGTTTGAAAAACATATAAAACATCACTAGGGGGATGGTCCAGTAGCCTTTGGGGTTAGGCCTTAGCCACAGCCCTTGTGGTTAGGCCTTAACCAAATCGGTTTGAAAGACTCTTAACCAAATTTAAGAATAATTTGTGAAGGCATTCCGTTAATTGGGCATCTTTGCCACGTCATTCAATGTTGACTTTTATTCAATTTGGTACCTGTCATTAGCCCATCATGCGCTGCTCTCTTGCTCCGTTCACTACTTGGAAAGTCAAAAAGGTTGAAGAAGTTGGTAATGGCGTCAGTGACTGCGACAATAAGCACTCATCCAAAAGAGAGAAACGCATCGCACGAAAATCCTGTATCTCGTGCGGGTAAGGAACAATATCCTATTAATTAGTAACCGGTCTATTCTATTGATCTATTCCCCCTCCTCCCAAATCCTAAAACGTGAAGAAAATGCTGCGTTAGGAGGCAGCCAGGGGTTAGGTAAGGAGCCGCTCCATACTTCTTAAGCTCAGAATCAGCGAATACAGGAGGTAGATAGAGAGAGCGAGGAAAAATGGATCCAAAAGAGGTTGAAATTCCAGGGAATTCTGACCCAAACCAACCCGGTGGTCGAATATCTCATTTGGCTCTGGATATCGGAGGTGATTCTTTGACTCTCGCTGTTTTCTTTTGGTCCCTCAAGCTCTATTCAATTCAATTCTCTTGAATTTCTTGTTCATCCGTGTAATTGTATGTATTTATGTATTTGATTTCCTCAATTCTTTTCTGTTTCACATGGTATAGTGAGGGGTGCTTTGAACGTATATAAAATCCGTTATTGAGTAGAAGAAGTTCCCGAGATTCAAAATTGATTCGCTAGAATACCTACCTACCAAAAAAAGAATACTCATTTGGCTCTGAATTTCGTCGTTGTGATGATAAATTCGTAACCGTAGTTTATATGTTCGTATTATCTAATTCTTCCTAAAGAAGTCTGTCCATGCGAATTGAAATAATATTGGTGTTTGTTGGCAGGTTCTCTCATTAAGATGGTGTATTTCTCAACGAATTATGATGTTGATGATGAGGTGGGGAGGTCGGGAAAGAAGAGTCTTGGGGTTTCTAGTGGTAATAGGGACCATCCGGTTCTCAAAGGGAGGCTCCATTTTGTGAAATTCCAAACCAGCAAGATCAATGATTGCTTAGAGTTTATAAAAACCAAGCAGCTACATCTTGGTGGTATGTGTGCAATGCACTTGCATGTTATTGCTATTTCGGTAACTGTTTTTCCTATTAGTGACCAAACTTGCGGTACATTTGGAAATTGGAGTCATGTTGAAGGAAGAGTGATATTTTTAATGGACACTAAGAAATAACTTAACTGAACTAATCACGTGGATGTTCAAGATCAGCTGAGTTAAATATCAAGCTTGAGCTGAGTTTGAGTGTGATCCGAGCTCAAAATAGCCTTTTGAAGCTCGTTTCGTATATGTTTGATTGAGCTTGAGCTTGTTTATAGCCTAACCTAGCTGATGAATCAGCCTGATACACGATTAAATGTTTGTCAGAATCTCACAGTCCTAATTTACGGGCAACTTAATAATTACAATATACTCTAGAGCTTAAAGAAATCTTCGTTCTTTGTCACTGACTTTCTATTGTAAACTTTGGGTGAGTCTCTTTGGAAACTCCTTGAAGCTATCTAAATCGGTCAAGGTCTAATCTACTTGATCCAAGTGTTGCTCTAGCTTGGCAGATACAGGTACTTGAACTTAACTTTGATTGGTTAGAAGCTCCTTGAAAACCTAACCTACTCTGCTCGCCTAGTCTCAATGTGCTTGACAGCCCTGTGCCGCTTTCATCACCAGTTTTTATATAATTCCTAAAAGACAGGTAGCACCTGCGTTTTCATGGAAAATTATACTTAAGGAGGAGCATGTTATAACAGTCTGATTTTCAAAGAAAATTCTCATTATGTTGCCATTCAGTTTCTCAACCCTTGAGATATATAGATTAGGAGGCTTCAATTTAAGGTCATTTTTTCTTTAAGGTGATTTCTGTTGCTCTTTCACTCTTCTTCATGATGTTTCTGCTACTTCTGGTCATTCTGCTTATATTTGAAAATTAATTCAGGATACCAGCATCTTGAGGCTCCTCCAATTGACAAGATCATAATTAAGGTAAAACTTTCTTTGACATTACCATACAATTTTGAAGTAGTTGGGTCAAATTTGTTGCTCTTTTTTATTCTCTAGATAGGAGCTAGATATCTTTTCATGATTTACTGGCAAAATAGCACATGTAATAATTGTGCAGAAGAATGGGTGCATTTGGAGAGAGATTATGTAGTGAGAAACTTGGTTTTATGGTATGTTCTTATGAAGTATGCAAACTTATTTACTACTTGCTGTCTTTGAGAAGGCTACAGGCGGTGGGGCACACAAGTATGCAGATCTCTTCAAAGAAAAGCTTGGCATCAGTCTTGACAAGGAGGATGAAATGAACTGTCTTGTTGGTGGAGTTAATTTTTTACTTAAGGTGTGACCCTAATACCAAATACAAATTTTGGTATTTACAACTTATTTTCTCTCCTTTATATATGATAAAGTGAAGTCTTCTTATTTAGTATTTAGTCTCTTGCGCTTCATTTATCTTGAGCTCTGTTATTCTGATTCTCCTCAAATACGCACTCATTTGCATTGAACAAAATATAATTTGTTTGGGGGGAGGGGAATGGGTGAAGAAATGTTTGTATTGTTTCAAATGTCTGCATGACAAGCATACAACCATTATTGATATTAAAATTATCTCGTTCATGTTTTAAAGCAAGTTCTTCATTGCATCTCTTTTCTTGTTTGCCTTACCAATGTCTTGGCTGATAGTGTCAACTGGCTTTATATGTTTTTTGAGTAGGCAGTCCATCAAGAAGCATTTACATACATGGATGGGCAGAAGGAGTTTGTGCAGATTGACCATAATGATTTGTACCCGTACCTCCTTGTTAACATTGGGTCTGGTGTCAGCATGCTCAAGGTATTGTAGTTATATTATTCACTGCACTTATCCCTTGGGGCCACACCCCCTAGTAAAAAGCCAGCGATTTAACCAGTTCCGTGTAGAGAAACTTTCAAGGGTGCGGTGTACAGGACCGAGGTTTACTCTACAGAAGTGGGTCCGAAGGGCCCTGTCTTGGAGAGGTTCCTTGACATCAAAAAAAAAAAAAATTATTCACTGCACTTGCTGCTTTCGTTTCATGTTCTTAAAACTATTTGCTTGTTATTCGATCATAATGATTTGTATATATTCCTTGTTAATTTCTGTCTTGTGCTTAATAGGTGGATGGAGACGGGAAGTTTGAGCGTGTGAGTGGAACAAATGTTGGCGGTGGCACTTTTTGGGGTTTGGGAAGGCTCTTAACGAATTGCAAGAGGTAATTGCTTTGTTATCTTGTTTCAGTATGATGATTGATCTTCTTATTTTATGGTTTTTAATTCACTGACCACACATTTCTTTTTTTCTGACTCAGTTTTGACGAGTTGCTGGAATTAAGCCATCGGGGAAATAATAGAGTCATAGACATGCTTGTTGGGGACATCTATGGTGGAATGGACTATTCAAAGGTGAATATTCTTCACAAACAGGTCTTTGCTTTAATTTAGGTTTCTTAGAGCTTGCTGGATTTTGTGCTTGTATGCTTCAAGTTGAAATCTTAATGGAAATTGGTCTAATTAGAGGATGATGATGAGAGATTTTTAGTTTCCATGTCAACTTTTCATCTTATGATTATTAACTGCACTGCCCCCTCTCCTTATGCCAACAGGTTGGCCTTTCATCAACAGCTATTGCTTCTAGCTTTGGCAAGGCAATTTCTGATAATAAAGAACTTGAAGATTACAGACCTGAGGATCTTGCCCGGTCACTTTTAAGAATGATTTCAAATAACATTGGACAGGTCAGTTGTGCGACAGATTTCTTGTTTGCCTATATAGTTTGAAGTACAGAAGTAGTGATGCGTGTCTGTCTATACTGGAAGAAAGATTAAGAATTAGCATATTCCTGTATTAAGAATTTTGGAAATCATTTTGGACCAACCCTAGACTTTAGTTTATTTTACTTTTTATTAAGCTGTCCCAATCCTTGATAGCAGTTGGTCATTGCTCCTGTCCATTAGTGCTGTTCGATCTGTTGCAGAAGCTTGGTAGCCAACTGATTACCAAACGAGCAAAGATTTGCTAGTGGAAACCTATTTTCATAACACATGTAATGCATAGTTAATGTATTTTTTCCCCTCTTGCTTCCATCTTCCGTCTGACTTTTACTGAAAGTAAAAAGCTGAACTCTCAAAGTCGTCTATGCAGTAAAGAACAATCTACTCAAATGAGCTACTTAAAAATTGATACTTTGTCTGTGAGGTTGTGAAATTTATATTTTATAATTCCTTTGCAAACCCTGTAATCATCTCATTTTTTCCTATATATTGTTCTTTTCACAATACTAGCATTTCATTCCATGTTTCTCCTTTTCTTTCTTGCTTATTATTTTTCTTAGTTACTCCATTTGATTTTATTTTCTATATGCTTGTCAATTTTGAACATTTCCTTTTCATACTGCACAATAGCATGTTGCAGCCTATAAATTAATAGGTAACGAATACAGAAGAGCGTGTTATCTTTGCGAAAACTATCTTGCTGTATGGGTATTTTGGGATATAGTATGTGAGGCTTCTGTTCTTCATTCATCTCCTTTCATGTTCTTAAAGTAATCCCCTTGGATTTTGGGATCTTCCAATTTTTCTAAGTGTTAGTTTTCAGTGGCAAGGTTCAAACCTTGGATTCAGGCTGCACTTAGACTAGACTAGTCTAAACTTCATGATATTTAGCAGTATAACAAAACCATAAGAATAGTATCATGAAATCTTAATTATGTTTGCTGATCAGGCATCCTTGGTGTGCCCGACACATTAGTTATTCTACCTTTCATTTATCTACTACTGGATAGGTTGAGTTTAAATCTGACATTGCAATTCATTTGTGTATCAAAAATATCTATCAGTCTGAAATTTTACTGAAGCAGGCTTGTGTCCGGGGTTTTAATTTTTATGGTCTTGATCATGGTGTTGAATGCCCCTTCATCAGAAAACCATTCTAGAATCGAGGGTTGGAAGCATATCTACTTAACCAAGTTGATATTCCCTTGCCATGCCTGGAGATAGTAACACTGTTTTCCATTTCCTACGTGTCCTTTAAAATGCAATTTGTAACCCCTGATTCTTCTTTGTCCAAAACAAAATGACAACTTTTCCTCTTTTTTTCTCAGAATTGTATCGTGTAACTATAATTTACCGTCATAGTGTTTCTAATATTGTTTTAGTTTACTTTGTTACTTTCAGATCTCCTACTTGAATGCACTCCGATTTGGGCTCAAGCGGATATTTTTTGGAGGATTTTTTATTCAGGGTCATACTTATGCCATGGACACAATTTCCGTTGCGGTTCACTTTTGGTAATTATGAGAGTGTTTGTTTCATTGGCCATACCTCACATATGGATCATTCTTTCATGTTTTACCACTCCCCCCACAACCCCCTCGGAAATTACAACGGCTGCATCTTCCTCTCTTTAGGTCGCCAAAAAAAAAAGTTTCCATTTTCGGTGGTGCTTCAACGTTGGTCACTCTTTGTACAGTAGCTGTTTAAGGCACTAGCATGTTCCTAGTTCTTACATAGAGGAAGGAGACTGTAAGATATTGCAATTTTCAGCTGCTACAGTAATGATAAGGACATTAGCAGACCTTTTAATTATTAAGTGAAACAACATTATTTTGTCAAAACATACCAATGACCCCATACATGCAACAAAATTGACATTTAATTGTCTTCATAAATGTATTGAGTTCATTTTTGAGTGGTGGGTTCATCTTGTTTTTCCCAGCCTTTCCTCTTTTCTTCTCTTCAGGGTCATTCTATTTGTAAACCCCATCTTTGTGAACATTGCCTTTTCTCTTTTCAGGTCTAAAGGGGAGGCTAAAGCAATGTTTTCGCGGCATGAAGGATTTCTTGGAGCATTGGGTGCCTTCAGGAGCTATGATAAGCATGGTCCTGATGACTCGCTGGTCCATCAGTCAATGCGGCCATTCCCATTCACTTCTTTCCTTGCAGGAGATAAGATATGTAGCCCACCAAATGGGGAATTGAATGAGACTGAAAGTGTAGACTGTAGTGTCTATGCATCTTAAGTTTGCAGCGGTTTCTTCTATAGGGCACATAGATACAGGACGCCGGACAAGGCAATGCTTGGTTGCCTGGGTGCACTCTCAGTGAGTCGAAGAATTTAAAATTTGTGTAATGTGTGTAACAACAGTAACATAGCAAAAAATATTGTAGGAAGAATATCTGAAAAGGAAAATTAAGTGGAAAGAGTGAGAGACCGAGAGAATAACAACCCATAACTCATCTGTGTCTAGATTTTGTAATATTCCAACATATTGTAACTTTTGATACTTAACAAAATGAATATCTTACTGTAACTGTAGAGTTATTTTCCAATTTAACATCAACCTTTGTCTCTCTTCTACTTGGACTGATGCAAAATTCGAAAGACAGGTAGAACTCCTGTCTGATTTACGACTTCGGGTGAGTGCTTCAAATGCGGACAAAGTTTTTTTTTCCCAAATTTTTACTAGTGAAAATTACGACTCTAAATATTTATGTGAGTTTAATGGACAAAGTTTTAAAAGGCATAGAATAATCACATACTCTAAAAATAGTTTTCAGTTTAATATAAATTTTTGTCCTTTTGTGTCTCCCTCGCAAGAATTAGTCTCTCACAGATTTCTTCTCAAAAAATATTTATGGTTTATGATTTACTGAGTTTAGGAGAACGATTGAAAAAACAAAGTATAATTATGTGTAACTTAACATTAATTATTAATTCACAACGGAAATTGCTAAATCAACAAACATGGTATTTGGAAGTAATCCAACAAGATGGTAGCTCACAATTTAACAGTTATTTAGACTCTTCTAATAGTTTTCATTGAAATTTCATGATTTTCATAACTCAAAACTTGTTATTCAGATAGTTTTGATACGAATATTATTATGAAATATTGTTATTCAGATAGGCTACAATGGATTCAGATAAGAAACGAAGGAGTAAAACAGAAATTAAACACAAGTTCACTTGGCAGTGAGCAGCCGTCTATGACATTGCTTTGCATTTCTCCTATGAAGGGCCCATCTTTCTTTGATATCACATATATTATCATCGATTCCGCGTTCATCGGACATTCCCTTGGATATTACAAGCTCTTTCTCAGAACTTTCAGGTCCAAAACCTCCCCTAATTCTGGCAGCTTCCGCAAGCAGATCGTTTATCAGCATCTCTGTTGTCCTGGAGGTTATTCCCCTAAGATACCAGGAAATGGGTGGAGGTGGGACAATGGCCGGTTGGATCAGTTGCTCCAAGCTCACTTTTGACCCAACCCTTCCTTTGCCTCCCGAACATGCACAATAATCTTTCCATGTCTTAGGCTTGAAGGGAAAGCAAAGTTTTTCATCGACAAACACCGGCTCTACCGTCCAGCACCCTTCAAATTTTTTCATAAACCCCATTTTCACTTGCTTGAACTTCATCTGAAAATCAATTTTAGAAATATAAATATTGATTTTCACTTTGCATAATGCAAGGATGAGGTTGCCCAAAATTTGGAATGTCTTTATGCAGATAAATAAAGAAGGCACTGCGGATCAATATGATGGTAAATACTATAGTAATGTAAACCATATTATAAGATTGAATTTGGTATCAATTAGGTATAGCCAGCATATTTTCCAGAAAGAAACTCCAGGAAACATAAATAGGCATATAAGTCGGTAAGTTTGCTTCCAAAACCTTTGGGTAGGGACTTTTTAGAGTTTGTTTTCCAATAAAAGAAAATCCAGAAACAGTGATCATTTTCTGGCATTAAACCTTTTTATGTTGAAAGAAACACAACCTAAAAGAAAATCTAGAAACAATCCGTTTGCTTTATACTGGAGAATCAGGCTTTCGACAAAGTATCCATTTGTCTGGAGCTGAACATGAACTTACCAAATACAAAATGCAACCACAAACAAAACCCCTAAAGTCTTCTATAAACCAGGTATACAACCAACTCCTGCTTCAGGCCAATAATTGCAAAATCCCAACAATCACTCTATGCAGTGCAACTTCATACCAGAGGGCTTGCAAGTTGCAATTTCCATCCACACGACAACAATAATAACAGCAATTCCTTACCGAGTGATCTTCTCTGTTCTGATCTACTATAACATGAACCGATATGGTTCCTGACCACCAAAGAAATCTCCATAAGGCTGCCTGCTCCAGTTCAACCACCTGCCTCAGACCTTCATCAACCAAAACCCTTCTGGACAGTACTTCCTGAGGCAAGACATTTAATATATCATACAAAAGTTAGAATCTGTGTGAGATGGTAAAGCTTTAAAACCCTTAAGTGCGGGCATCGTGACTTATAAGAGCCCGACAAATATCAAAGACAAATTCTTATTAAGTTAATATTACCATTTCCTTGAGATGGAGTTAATAGTAAAATCTGAAAGAAATAGTGGATGAAAGATACCATTTACCTTAATATTCTTGAAAACCCTCTTATTATCAGGGTCGGTCACAATATTATATACTGCATCTGGAGGCAACCCGACATTGACCTTTACATTGAGGTTGCAAAGAGAACCTTTTGGTACGCTGACCTGCCAAGAGCGTCATTAGAATCCATATACGTCGTGAGTTTGACGGGCGTCAGTTTGGGGACAGCAGAGAAGCTGCCAACTTTACAAGATTATCCTAAAAACAGACGCAATAGGTTGAATATTTAACATCAGTAAAACACTCAAGTTTCTGTCTCAATATTCTTTTCTACACAACCTTTGTTGTTCTGAGGAAACTAATACCAATCTAAAATGTACATCATATTTTCATCCTGCATGCAAAAGCGTCACAACCAAGATTAAACATGTGAGAAACTTGACTCTTATTAAATTTCTAACTGAAATCTCAACTTGAGTCAATTTGTCACAGCTCCTAAGATAACGAAGTTGGAACAGAGAAGAACAATTCTCCAGCTTAAAATTTCCTCACCTTTATTTTTGGAGTTTGATCAACCCATGATGGATTTTCTCTCCACGCTTGCATCTGCTTTTCCACATCAACCTCCCAAGAAATAGATGATCCTTTCTCTTTTCTTAGAAGAGGGTTCTTTGAGTTTACTCCTTCAATATCTTTTGCTAACCTTTGGAACCGAGACTGTGACAGAAAAGGAGAATCCTTTTAACTTTCAACTAATAAGACTAAAAGCCAGTGATCCATTATAGACTTCAAACGAGATGACGAACCTTAACAAAATTCTGAACCCTGTGAGGGAACTGCACAACAAATGTAGAAAATGCTGAATCAAACGCCTTGCCGCGTCTATTTCTCTTGTTATTGTGGACATCTGCGGTCGTTTTCGAAAACTCTGTCTCCCCCATTAAACCCTGGAATTGCTTGCAGCAGGTTAATTCAATTTAATTACTTAATTACTGGCTAGACAGCAACCAACCCCATTCTAATTATAAGGCCCAGCTATCAAATCACCATTATAGATCAACGAAGTATCAAAGACATAATTGCAGTAAGCATTACCCATCAAGGTTTAAAGCAAATTCAAGAAATTTAGGCCAATTTCAATCAATATCAAGCAGGAACCATTCAAAATTACAATGATAGAAACCCATAACTCAGAGATACGCGGCACCACAGAAACCCCTAAGAGCTCCTGAAAGTAAAAGGAAGGACCCACAAAAAAATGGGGAAAGCCCGTAAAGGGAATCAGAGTGAATAGATTAACTTACCGAGCGGGTTTTATCGCAAGAATATCCAGTGCACCGTAGGCTCTCTCTATGGAAGCTGATCCAAGATTTGCAGTTGGATATGAATTATTATTACAAAAAAAGAAAAGAAAAGGTTTTTCATGTCTTGAGACTTGAGAGAGTCAATAGCACGCGGTGCATGTGTTACAACTTATACACAAGTGCGTGGTGATCCACCAGCACAGCAGCACTTCACGTTGTCGTTTTGACTGTGATAACGGTGGTAATCAACAGAACTTTCTGCAATCAAGATAACGGTGGTCTCAAGCAGCTGCTGTGGACCGTAGGGTCCCAGACCCAACAAAGCATATCCTAGAGGAATTGCAGTTAGGTACCCCGAAGTTGGACCTCGTGTTGATGTCCATGTCCACACAAGCCCAGATTTATCCCGTTGATGTTTCAGCCTATATCATGCTCCAATTTGGAACACCAATATATTAAAAAAAAAAAAAAAAAAAAAAAAAACTAAATACCTTTTAAAATACTTATAAAAAAAGAAAAGAAAAGAAAAGAAAAGAAAAACAACATTAAAAATAAACAATAAGGGTAGCATACAGATTAGAGTCATCAAATTTAAAAGCAAGTTTAAATTTTTGGGTTCAATTTCAAACCAATGCCGGTTAAATAGTGTAGTGTTGGTGTCCTTTAGGCCCATATGTTTTGTTGGGTCCATAACAATGTATAACTACTCCTCTCTGGTTCCCACCTCCTCCCTTTGCAAGAAATCTTTGTCAAAGAACTGCTCTCGTCAAAACATTCAATTTTCAGAAGAATGCTCGTCCAAGGGGCATCACTGGTGCTAGCTACTGCTCCAGCCAACGAGAACAACAATTGAAAGGCACAAATAGTGCAGCATCCATGGCTTTCTTTACTTTTTGGTAAGCAGATATTATTCAAATTGATGTATATACGTAGAACACACAATTTATTCACTTATATGAAACAAGATACAGTCACTTAGAACACAAGCTATTCACTTATATCTCACAGGATACAGTTTACTTAGAACACACGAGTAGGATTACATAGTACTTGAAAGCCACACATTATGTAATTGGGTGCTTTATCAAGCTTTACGGCACACATCTCCTTCACAAACAAATCCCTCTGCTTTCTCATCATCCTTTGTTCCTTCATTCTTCTTCAAAGCACACTTGGGATGGAGATCAAAGTCACACTGCTTGCAGTAAAAAGACCAACCATGCCCCATCTCCCTGCAACCATTGCAAGCATATGAATTGCGACGAGTTTTTACAAGCTCATGCTCCAAATGGAGCTCATGTTTCAGCTTCTCTGGCCACCCCTTTACAATTTCCTCCAGTTTTTCCTCCAAGTGCTTCAGATGCTCTTCAGTGAATGGATAAGCATCCGCACCATGAGCTGTTAATAGCTGCCGGGCTTCCTTATTGACTGTCCTGCCACTGGGGCCAATGGCTACGGCAGCAGGAATGCCTTGAATTTTGAATTTGCGTGACAGGGACTTCTTCCTCTCGTCACCAAATGGGAGGGCTAACCAAGGCATTCCTGCAAAGAAATCATCAAAGGAGGACTGATCACGGTCACTTGAGATGAATATAATTTCAAATGCATTGTCCTTTTCCTTGATCTCTTTGTATGCTTCTATAAGCTTAGGCAGGAATGCGCGACATGGGGGGCACCAGCGAGCTGAGAAATAAAGCAGAATATTCTTTCCAACAAGTTCAGACACTGGCACCTAACCAAGGAAAGAAGAGAAAATTAATTCACAAGAAAATCACTTAATTGTACCATTCATGCAGCCTCTTATAGCCATAACTTTCAGGGTTGGAAAATTCAATAGAAGAAGGATTCAAAAATCTTCCAATGGTAAAATTAAGAAAAATGGTACCTTGGAATCACTTTTGTCAATCACAAAGTCTCTTTCCCCTGAAACCAAAATTGATTCCAGCGTCTGTGATTCAAGTCTGGCCTTCTCAATCTCAGCAAGCTCAGCAAGCTTCTCGGATGTGAAAGGGTAGGCTTCAATACCATGTTCCTCAATGAGTTCAGTCACATTTGATTGTAATGTCTTCCCATCTGGGCCAATTACAACTAACGTAGGAAGGGTTTCAAGCTCAAAGTAACGAGCAAGCTTTTCGCAGCTCTTATCCTTAAACGGCACCGCCAACCATGGCATTGTTTCGAACCCTTTTTTGAAGTTTTCATCTTCATAGTCCAGAGGTATCAACACAATCTCAAAATTTTCTCCTCTCTCCTTGAGTTTCTTGTAAGCCTCCACAAGTTTTGAGGTAAATTCAACGCATAGAGGGTGAGTCTGTAATGAAAAATACAGGCAAACTATCTTGCCTTCAAGCTCAGGTACAGGAATCTGCCAACAAATGACATTAACAACTAGAAATTATGTCATTCGGATAAAACTAGAAGGGTTGGAAACATATGATTTTAAAAATGTAGTTAAACATTTGGTGAAATCATAGTTTGACCTTTAAAATCACAATTTAATCTTTAAAATTGTGTTTTTTTTTAAAAAATGTATCCCCTTTTCCTGCGTTTCTCGTATGTTTTCAAATTGCAATTCTTAAAACACACTCCTAAACAATACATTTTCTACGATATGGTTTAAACTTACACTTATGGTATGTGAAAACAGAATGCCAAATGCACTCTTAGCCAAAAGTGTACCTTGTTTCCATCATTTGAAACCAAATAATCGCGGGAGCCAAAAACCAAGATAGAACTCAAGGTCTGATTCTTCTTAGCAGCCTCTTCTTCCTCTTTCAAGAACTGGATTTTTTCTGCAGTAAACGGATAACCATCCGCTCCATATTCCCTGACGATTCTCACCCCTTGATCAGTCGAAACCTTCCCATTGGCATCAAGAATGACAAGGTGAGGGATTCCCCTCACCTTGAACAATTCCTTAAGGCGTTTCAGGGTCTCTGAGTCCGAAAATGGAACGGCAAGCCAAGGCATTTTGGCAAAGTAGCCATCGAATGATTCATCATTTCTATCAGAAGAAATGAAGACCAGTTCAAAGTCTCCTTTGGGCAAGAGCTCTTCGTAAATTTCCACTAAGTTTGGGGTAAAACGGCAACATGGACCGCACCATGAGCCAGAGAAATACAACCCCACCGTCTTTCCGCTCAAGTCACTGATTTTAACCTATGAAAGAAAATCAAAGATTATTCATCTAGGAAAACAAAACAAAAAAAAACCAAATATTATTAATCTAAAAAAAAATCAAAGATTATTCATCTTAAAAAAAAAAAAACTCAAAGATCAATATCTGCATATAAAAAAAAAAAAATCACTTTAATCTTGCTCAGCCTAGCATCAAAGTATTTGATCAACTGGGTTTCTCCTATAATATGAGTTGGTTTACGTTCTACTTTCTCCCTTTACTGGAAAGTGTCCTATAATATGATCTGTGAGATGTATGATACATACATACCAAAGTATCTCCTTTTTTCTTTTCTTCTATTTCCCACGGTTCTCTCTAAAATTCATATACAACGGATCAAATTTAAAAAGGGCAGTCATATAGATTCTTCCCAAAAAAAAAAAAAAAAAAAAAAAACCAACAATCAAATGTAATATTTTGAGCATCATAGTTCTGTTGTCTCAAATCTCATACCTGGTCACCGTTGTTGCGAACGACAAAATCCCTCTCATCGGAGGAGAGAAGCGAAATCAGATCGTGAGAAACGCAGTCAACGTCGCCGTTAGCCATGCTTTTAATCGCCCAGTCTGTCTCTGCAGGTTTGTCTTGACTCTTGAGGCTGTGATCAGTAATGAGGCTCTGTTCCGTGAAGCATTTATATTTTCATTAAGATTATAGAGCGCGACGCTTGGCGACATTTACCAAAAAAACAAAAAACATAAAATATATATATATATATATATATATATATATATATATATCGTTTAAATGATGCGTCACCGTCTCAATAAATAGACTAATGATTATGACTCACGAAACAAATATCACTAAGAAAAGAAGAAGAGTAAGATTTAAACTAGTGACCTCCACTTTGCTTAGATATGACCCCATCCAAGTGAACTATCTCTCCACACCTTTATTCTTTTGTACAAACATAATTAAAAAAAAAAAGAAAGTAATGGGTCACTATCTCAGGATAATACATTTTTCAAAATTCTTTGGCCTTTACGGTAGAAATGACTTTGAGTCAATGGGACCGGGATTGACGTCAAGAGCCTGGATTTGTTAAATTGCAAATGGTCTATATATAAGGCTCTAATTTTCTCATATACTTTGGACTACGAGGCCCAAAATTCTATCGTATAAGAAGGCTCACACTTGGTAGCATATACGTTAAGGCCACCACTTCGGCCCATATGAAGGACACTTCCTATGAATCCGCCTGTTCTATTAAACCATTGTTGGTTAAAGGTATTTTTGAGATTACAATTTTAAAATTTATGTTTTTAAAATTATTATTTTTTAAAATCGCATAAGTATTTGGTAAAACATGTTAAAGAATATTTTTTTTTTATCAATTGAGTGTTTAGATAAAATTAGCATATAATTGCGGTTTCATAGCAAAATAAGTAAATATTGCACGAAATATTGTTTTAAGCGAAATTGTGATTTTGGTTTAAATTCGCACTTTTTCAAATAAGCATCTCCTAATCAGAATATAGAAATTATGAATTTTTTCACGATTTTAAAATTTGCGTTTTTAAAATTGCAATTCCAAACACTCCAAAATTACAATTTAATTTAAAAAATTACTTTTTTAAAAAATGCACTGCCAAATAGATCCTAAACCGGTGCCGATTGTATGGTGTTGGCGTCTGTACGACCTAGTTAGAGGAAGAAGGTGTGGTGCATTCTATTGTGGTATAGGTATATTTTTATTATTTTAGACCTACAATAGGTCTTCCAACCAAGCCAATGGACTTCTTCAGAACCCGCACGCCCTAATATCTTGATAGGCCCACGAGGCGAGCCCATTACCAATAACTCGCGCAAAAATTGTTATAAAAGCCATCCATCCCAATAGCATTCTCGTCTAATTACGAAAAAAGCTCACTCTTGAGTTCAATTTTCTCCAAAATGGCAGCAAAGCAACAAGTTAGAACTTGAGACATCCATCCACAACGTCATATTATTATATTAGCACACAATCGCACACCCAAATCCATATTATAATTTATTAAATACTCCAAAGATACCTTAAGGAGAAGGTAACCTTGGAAGCTTACACTCATATCACAATCACTCATGGAAAGAGAAAAAAAGGATGACTCGTATCACATGCGACTCTGTCAAGCTTTGGAGCAGACTTCCCCATCACAAACCCACCCTTCTTTGGGATTTTCTCCTCCTCCCATAGAATCATCTTTGTTTTCTTCCAAGGCACACTTGGGATGAAGATCAAAGTCACACTCATCACAGTAATAGGACCAACCATTTCCCGGCTCATCGCAACCGTCACATACAAAGGTCTTACGGCGAGAGAGAACAAGCTCATGCTCCTCATGGAGTGGGGTTTTTACCTTCTCAGGCCACCCCTTTGCCATCTCCTCAACTTCTGCCTCGATCTCCTTCATTCGCTCGTCAGTGAAAGGGTAAGCATTGGCTCCATGACTCATGATGAGATCTCTAGCTTCTGTTGTGACGGTCCTGCCACTTGGTCCAATGGCTACAAGCATGGGGATGCCAGAGACCTTAAAAGTGCGACTCAATGATGCCTTCCTTGAGTCGCCAAAGGGAAGTGCTAGCCATGGCATTCCTTTAAAGAATTCATCAAAGGACGCCTGGTCCCAGTCACTAGAGATGAAAATCACTTCAAATGCATCATCCTTTGCCTTGATCTTATGGTATGCTTCAATAAGTTTTGGAAGAAATGCGCGACATGGCGGGCACCAATGTGCCGAGAAGTAAATAAGGATGTTCTTTCCCACTAAATCCGACACTGGAATCTGAAAAAGGAGACAGGTAAATGAGGAAGAAAAGGAGATGCAAAGGGACAGAGAACATAGAATAGAATACGACATGCTATCATAAAGTTTGCAGCATTGAATAAATCATAGATTTTACCTTGGCTCCATTTTTCCCAATGACAAAATCTCGATCTCCTGAAACTAAAATTGACTTTAGCGTTTGAGCTTCCTGTTTTGCTTTCTCTATCTCAGCAAGCTCTGCAAACTTTTCTGGGGTGAATGGGTATGCCAGAACACCGTGTTCTTCGATGGCTTCAGCAACATTGGAATGAACAGTCTTTCCATCCGGCCCAATAATAACCACAGTGGGGAGGGTTGACAACTCAAAGTATCGAGCCAGCTTCTCACAGCCCTTGTCCTTCACGGGCAGTGAAAACCAAGGCATGCTTTTGAAACCTTGATTGAATGATTCCTCATCATCATCAAGCGGTATGAACACGACCTCAAACCGCTCTCCCTTTGCTTTCAATTTTTCATAAACGTCAACAAGCTTTGGAGTAAAATCATCACATGACTTGAATGCAAACGACGAGAAATACAGACCCACTGTCTTCCCTTCAAGTTTAGAGACAGACACCTTCTACATTAAGAACAAATACATATATTAGGGGAGACGAATAACATATTTCAAGGTCACGAATATTTTTATATAATAGGTTGTTGTAGATGTACTTTTTTTTTTCTTTTTTTTTTTTGTCTAATATTGTACATGTACTTGTGTGGTTTGTATCTCACATTGAGAAAATATAAAAAATACAAGTAATTAAGTAGACATAAGCATATTAGCTTAAGCTTTTGGGCTAGAAATTATGCCATAGTATGTATATTAATCGGGGCCAGTTGGAGCCTTAGGCGGCCACCCAAGGCCCCCAATTTATGGCCAACATTCAATTCTTGAAACAAGTATTACAATAATTGATAGCATTAAATATGAAAATCAAATAATATATTAATATCAAAGTTATTCTTACATAAAATTTTCATGTTGAATGTAGAGATATTTTGGATCTTGTAATGGGCAACCAAAGATTCGCCTCATAATTTACAATGACAGCTAATCAACAATAAATTATGATACCAAATTCCTACGGGCAATTGGATAGTCATTACATATGAGATATGAGTTTTTTTTTTTTTTTTTTTCCTCTAACGTGAGACATAGGTTGCTTTTATCCACAAAATATGAATTTATGATTGGATTTCAACCTTAAAAAAATTAAATGTTAAGAAGATGGAAAGTCTTTAAATAGTTTATTCAATTATAAACTCATATTTATAAGTTTCTATTTTTTTTTCCCTCTCTATTTCTCTATTCAAGTCTCTTGTTCAAATTTAAATTTTTCTCTTTTTTTTTTTTTCTCCAGTTTTATTATTTTCCAACAACTAATTGTTCAAATCCTTAAAATCATTTCATATCTAATTAGTGATTAAAAAAAAAAAGAAAAAGAAAGAGATGTTAGAAAAACTTGTATATAAAACCTTAATAAGTAATTTTGCATTTAAAAAAGCGAGAAAAATGCTTTTTAAATAAAAATATAATATTAAAATAAATATCATTTAGTTAATACTTAAATTTAAGGAAAATGCCTCACTAAAATTTTTCACCTTAGGCCCTAAAATGTATCGAGTCGGTCTTGATATTAACTGACTCTTGTCTGACTTCCTTGGTGTTTCTCTCCCCCAACGATTAGTATCAGAGCCCATGGTTTGCTTCTGCTGCTACTGTTATGAGTTTTTTGGTTTAACGTATTTGGTTTGATTCCGGTAAAAAGAGTAGTTTCTCTTCGAGCACGTATGAAACTCTTGTGTGTTGGAGAGTTTGATCAATATGAAAAAAAAACTCACAAGTGATTAGATATTTGTTGTGCATGCATTTGTGATGTTTGTATTCCACATTGAGAAAGTATAAAGAATACGAGTGGTTAATATACTTAAGTTGACCCAAGCCCATTAACTTAGGCTTTTGAGCTAGAAGTGGTGTCTTAATATTTATATTAACTTACTCTTATCCGACTCCCATGGTTTGCTCTCCAACACGGGCAACACCATCGTAATTTGAAAGTTACCCTGTTTCCACTAGGTGAAATTACAAAGTCGCGTGAGCGGGTGACCAAGAGAGATCTCAACGACTGATTCCTCCTGGCTGCTTCCTCTTGATCTTTCAGCTCTTTGATCCTTTCTTCTGTAAAAGGGTAGCCTTCAACTCCATACTCTCGAATGATCTCAACTCCACTGTCACTCACAACTTTCCCATCTTCACCAATGATTACAAGGGTCGGTATCCCCCAAACCTTGAACTCCTCATTCAAGAGATCACGTTTATCTGAATCAGAAAATGGAATCGCAAGCCATGGCATTTTGGAGAAGTACCCATTGAACGACTCCTCGTCCTCGTAAACCGCGATGAAAATGATCTCAAAATCACCTTTTGTTGAGAGTTCTTTGTACACCTCGACCAAACTTGGGGTGAAATGGCGACAAGGGCCACACCATGATGCTGAAAAATACAACCAAAGCTTCTTCCCCTTCAAGCTATCAATTTTAACCTGTAAAATTCTCCACAGAGTCCATCATTGGTTTTGATATATCATATAATAATACATGTCACATGATATACAAAGCCAAAATTTCTCAAACCCTTTTCCAAAAATAACAAGTAACGAAAAAAAAAAAAAAAAAAAAAAAAAACAAGCACCAAGGCGTCTGATCAAATGATCACCTTAATTATAATCCTCACAAGCTCAATTTCCTTAAACAAACCAACATTAATAAGGCTAACAAAAAGTGTCTCAGTGTGTGTGTACTTTATTAACTTTCCCAGACCATATACTCCCGAGAAAATTTAAAAAAAAAAAAAAAAAAAAAAAAAAAAAATCAAATACCTGATCGCCGTTGTTGCGGACAAGAAAGTCCCTCCCCGAAGAAGAGAGGAGAGAAAGAAAGTCAAGAGCATCCCCATCGTTGATCTGGGTCATGCTTTGTTCTCCACCCGCCATTTCTTTCTCTTCTCTGCTCGTCAAAGTTTTCCGCAAGGAGCTCAGCGTGAGGAAGGTTCAAATAGCCACATAGGGAACCACAAAAGTTTCCAGTGTTTTCTTTCTTTGTGGGCAAGAAATCCCGCTTAGCTTCTGTGGTACTACTAGAGTTGGATACACATCGACTGTTAGAATGGTTTAATAGCATGTTGGAATAATGGAGAGGTATGAAAGAGCGAAAAAATAATAGGAAGAACGGAAGCATATAGTGAACTACATTGTATTGATATTGATTATGATAATGAATATAAATGCTTTTATTTATAAAGAGGCAAAAGACTAAGAAAAGTTAAACTTAGCAGACTAATAATTCTTAAAGAAGTAAATAATATTCTTAACATCGACCAATTGGGACTATTGCTTTATGCAGAAGCTTAAACCGGTACAAATGCAGTTTTGTCTTTTCTGCATTGCTTTTGGTTGAGTCACGTGCAACACCTGCTGGTATATGCTCGGATCCTACGGGATAACATTTTTACTATAATTTTTCTTTTATAAAGCGATGCATTTTTATAATCAATTGGCCAAATAATATTAAGTGTATACTTAATAAGTTAGTTATTAATTAATTAAATTGACAAGATATATTTTTAAAGAAAGTTCACGTACCACGTACTTTCACTCAATTGACAAATCTTCTCAAACTTTCAATTACAATAATGTCCTTCTACACTACAAAAAATTAATAATAAAAGTTAATAGTATACGTAACAACATTCATTCATAAAACGGAACGCAAATGCGCCAAATCAACATATTTAAGAAAATGTTTAAACAAATTGAGATGTCATGACGATTCATAGAAGTGTTAATTATATATGTGTGATAAATTAAAACTCTAATTAATTTATAATTAGAGTTGTCTACAATCATTTCAATATTGTAAGTTCATCTAATAAAGAATCATTGAAAATTCACTCTAGTGATGAGATAACAGAGAATGATTTCCTGGTAACAACATCAAAATTTGCTTTTAAAAAGTCCATTAGGAGGGCCTTCCATATATTTTCCACATGAGGGCATTCTCCCAAGCTTGCTCAAGGGATTTTACAGTAACTTGATTTGCCTCAAAAGAGAAGAGGTATCAACTTTGTGTGAGTTATGCACAACCTAGTATCTACTGAACCATATCAAATCTAAGACAATTATAGCAAAATAATAATAATAACTTGAAACAAAAACTGGATAGATGTTTTGAAGGGACAAAAATGTTTGCTTTCTAAAAGTCGTTTGATTTCGGACTTTGAAAAAAACAAAAATAGTAAAAAGACGAAAATATCATTCTCGAAAAGCCAAGCACATGATATCATGGGAATATTAAATGCTTGCGCAAGCCGATAGAATATTTTTTTTGTAACCGAGGTCAATGTATTACTTGTTTTTGGGATAAAGTACCACTACTTTCCTTGTTGGTCGGTAATTTCTCTGATCTTGTTTGTAATTTTCATTCTTCTTTCTTTAGTATTTTTACTTTATTTTTAAACGGGAAAAACGTGTTAGAGGTCCTGCTTAATACTTTTTAAGAAATCCCTTTTTAATATTTAAAATTTGTCCATTTTACTTCCTAAACTTTTAATCTTTATCAAATGGATTACTCTGAATTTCCTTCGGTTTTTGGTGTGCATGTCACGTAATAATCAATTAAAAGCTGACACATGTCCTAACGGCACAATTAATATGTCTAATTAGTATCTGAACACTCTAACTTGCCACATAATGCTACATCAACATGACACGTCATCATCGTAAGAAAAAAATTAACAAGGGTGCTTTAAATGATGACATGCCATTAGTGACAGAGCTAGGGGGTGGCCGGTGTAGGCCATAGCCCCCAAACACAAGGAAAAAAAAAATAAAGTAACAAAAATATATATTTATAAGGTAAATTTTCTTCTTTTTTTTGCCTATTGGCCCATACCATACCAAACTCTGTCTCCGCCTCTGTATGCCATAGTACGTAACACGATATTACATGGCAATTTAGAGTGTCCAAATGTAAAAAAATTAACGAAATTTTAGTGAAATGATCAATTACGTAAATTTTCAGTCACTCCCAAGCCTCCGCAGTGTCCCAACGTAGTTTACCGCCCACCTAACCACATTTGTGTTATACACCAACGCATTCTCACCATGCGTTGCGTTGCCTCGCCACTGCTTGTTGGCCACCCTGTCTCCATCACCACGATTGGCACTCCCTCAAACCCTGCCTTCTCCATAGGCTCCATTGCATACACAAACATGTCAACACTCGCGTTGAAGAGATTACTATACGCTAACGGACCATCTCCAACCGTGTTCTAGGATTTAAACAATGTGTAATCCAAAGAAACATAGTTCCCATTATTTGCGTAGCTAAAGTAGCCAAGTAGGGGTATACCTTAACCATGAACGGTGAACGAGTCTCATAGGAATTGTAGAAGAAGAAGGATATCGGAAAAAATGTAGGGATCCAAGGTTGCTGAAGATGGAGGGTATGCGTTAGAGACGATAAAGGCTGCTTGTGGCGATGAGAGCTTGATGGAATCGGAGAGGCCAAGGGTTTGGAGTGTTTGGAAAAAGCGTAGTTTGATCTTTAAAATCGCAATTTAACCCTTAAAATTCTACGTTTTAAAGAAAACCTAATTACATACAATTTGAAAATGTAAATTTGCATTTTTAAATCTCAATTTGTCAATTTTTTAAAAATGCAATTCCAAACAATATTTTTTACGATTTAATTTAAAATCGCACATATTGATTATAAGTATTCACTCTCTCTTGACTTCAATTTAAATTGGTGTCGGATGTATGGCGTTAACGTCTTTTAAGCCCTTCTGGTTTTTTGTCCCATAACTATGTACGACCTAGCTAGAGAAAGAATTGGTTGTGGTGCAAAGCAACAAGTTAGAACATAGAAGGCACAAAGACTCTTGACGTCCATCCACAACGTCATATTATTATATTAATACACAATAGCACACCTAAATCCATATTATAATATATTATATACCCCAAAGATACCTCAAGGAGAAGGTAACCTTGGAAGCTTACACTCATATCACAATCACTCATGGAAAGAGAAAAAAAGGGTGACTCGTATCACATGCGACTCTGTCAAGCTTTGGAGCAGACTTCCCCATCACAAACCCACCCTTCTTTGGGATTTTCTCCTCCTCCCATAGAATCATCTTTGTTTTCTTCCAAGGCACACTTGGGATGAAGATCAAAGTCACACTCATCACAGTAATAGGACCAGCCATTTCCCAGCTCATCGCAACCGTCACATACAAAGGTCTTACCGCGAGAGAGAACAAGCTCATGCTCCTCATGGAGTGGGTGTTTTACCCTCTTAGGCCACCCCTTTGCCATCTCCTCAAATTCTGCCTCGATCTCCTTCACTCGCTCGTCATTGAAAGGGTAAGCATTGGCTCCATGACTCGGGATGAGATCTCTGGCTTCTCTTGTGACGGTCCTGCCACTTGGTCCAATGGCTACAAGCATGGGGATGCCAGAGACCTTAAAAGTACGACTCAGTGATGCCTTCCTTGAGTCACCAAAGGGAAGTGCTAGCCATGGCATTCCTGAAAAGAATTCATCAAAGGACGCCTGGTCCCTGTCACTAGAGATGAAAATCACTTCAAATGCATCAACCTTTGCCTTGATCTTACGGTATGCTTCGATAAGTTTTGGAAGAAATGCGCGACATGGCGGGCACCAATGTGCCGAGAAGTAAATAAGGATGTTCTTTCCCACTAAATCCGACACTGGAATCTGAAAAAGGAAACAGGTAAATGAGGAAGAAAAGGAGATGCAAAGGGACAGAGAACATAGAATAGAATAGGACATGCTATCATAAAGTTTGCAGCATTGAATAAATCATAGATTTTACCTTGGCTCCATTTTTTCCAATGACAAAATCTCGATCTCCTGAAACCAAAATTGACTCCAGCGTTTGAGCTTCCCGTTTTGCCTTCTCTATCTCAGCAAGCTCTGCAAACTTTTCTGGGGTGAATGGGTATGCCAGAACACCGTGTTCTACGATGGCTTCAGCAACATTGGAATGAACAGTCTTTCCATCCGGCCCAACAATAACCACAGTGGGGAGGGTTGAGAGCTCAAAGTATCGAGCCAGCTTCTCACAGCCCTTGTCCTTCACGGGCAGTGAAAACCAAGGCATGTTTCTGAAACCTTGATTGAATGATTCCTCCTCATCATCAAGCGGTATCAACACAACCTCAAAGCCCTCTCCCTTTGCTTTCAATTTTTCATAAACGTCAACAAGCATTGGAGTAAAATCACCACCTGAGAAATACAGACCCACTGTCTTCCCTTCAAGTTCAGAGACAGGCACCTTGTACATTAAGAACAAATACAGAGATTAGAGGAGAGGAATAACATATTTTATATAACAGGCAACACCATCGAAATTCGAAAGTTACCCTGTTTCCACTAGGTGAAATTACAAAGTCGCGTGAGCTGGTGACCAAGAGAGATGTCAACGACTGATTCCTCCTGGCTGCTTCCTCTTGATCTTTCAGCTCTTTGATCCTTTCTTCTGTAAAAGGGTAGCCTTCAACTCCATACTCTCGAATGATCTCAACTCCACTGTCACTCACAACTTTCCCATCTTCACCAATGATTACAAGGGTAGGTATCCCCCTAACCTTGAACTCCTCATTCAAGAGATCACGTTTCTCTGAATCAGAAAATGGAATCGCAAGCCATGGCATTTTGGAGAAGTACCCATTGAACGACTCCTCGTCCTCGTAAGCCGAGATGAAAATGATCTCAAAATCACCTTTTGTAGAGAGCTCTTTGTACACCTCGACTAAACTCGGGGTGAAATGGCGACAATGGCCACACCATGATGCTGAAAAATACAACCAAAGCTTCTTCCCCTTCAAGCTGTCAATTTTAACCTGTAAAAAATCACAACCTTCCCCATTTGTTAAATAGTAAAAACTCGTCTATTTCAGAACTAAATAAAAATTTACATAGCCTTACTATGCAATTAAAATCTTCCCCATTTGTTAAATTTGCTTTCCCCATAAACTTATCAAACTCTTAATTGGTCTTCTAAACTTATCAAACTATTCCATGACAGAATTCTTGCTCATAATTTTTTCTTTTCTTTTCTTTTAAATGCTCTGTGGGTGTGATCAAAGAACTAATCAGAATTAGAAAATGCCCAAATTTCTCAACCCCTCTTCCAAAAATAACAAATAATGAAAAGACAAAAGCCAAGCACCAAGGCGTCTAATCAAATCACCTTATAATCAGGGGATGACCTGATCACAAGCTCATTTTACTTAAACAAACCAACAACAAGGCTAACAAAATGTGCCTCAGTGTGTACGTGTACTTTATTAACTTTCCCAGACCATATACTACTAGGGGTGTAAAAAAAAATCGGGTATCAACCGGGAAACGGAGTACAAACTAGTAACTGGAAAATCTGTTGGAAAAATTCAGTAATTAGGTATCCGGTTCTGGTTCCCATTTTTAGCACCTGGTCATAACTATATAACTGGGTAACCCGGTATATATATAAAATAATATTTTTTATTATTTTTTTAAATTTTTTAGGGCATTTTAAAACATTAAATTTTTATGGCATTTGTAAACATTGGATTTTAAGGGCATTTTTAAACAACGAAGTTTTATGATATTTTTAAACATTAAATTTTTGTTTTTTTAAGACCAAAATACCAAAAACAAAGATTTTTTAGGATTTTTTTGGGATTTTTTAGATTTTTTGTTTTTTTTTTTTAACAACCACAACAAAGCCCAACTTATTGGGAAACAAAATGCTAATTGTGTTTTTTTAAAAATGGGTAAAAAATTGTTAAATTAAGCACAAAAATAGACCTAATACCTCAAATAAGCCCAATACCCAAAATAAGTCCAAAATGAATTTTTTTTTTTTTTAAAAAAATGAAACCGGCCGGTTATTGTATAACTGGGTACTTAGTTTCGGTTCCGGTTTTAAAAATTTTAAAAACTGGGTACCCCGGTTCCGGTTCCCAATTTTGGCCAATAACCAGAATTGAGACTGGGTTGACACCCCTAAATGAGAAGTGTTAGAAAGCCAAACAAATGAATCCCAAAAAAATTTCAAACTGAGGTTGCAAACGTTTTTAAATTAAAAAAAAAAAAAAAAAAAAAAGACGGAGTTTGAGTTTTCCTTCAAACTGGGTTGGAGGAAATTCCTCAAATCTATTCTATAAAAATGACTTATGTCATTTACATGTGAGAATCACATGCTTTTTTTAATTGTAATGATATAGTTGAAAGAAATTTTATTTAAAAAGTATGTGCTTCTCACATGCTATTTAAAAAACATGTGCTTCTCACATGAAAAGTGACACATGTTATTTTATGAGTCATACTATCCAAATTTATCAAGAGTCAGACAATTGTCAAAGTCTGATGTGCACTTATATATATATATATATATATATATATATATATATATATATATATATATATATATATATATATATATATAATGACGGGGTGGTGGACTACCGTTCAACAACTAGGAGCTTTATACAGAGAAAGGTTAATAGGGAGCAAGGACTCAGAAAGATCAAAAGCAAGACGATAATCAGGGAGGTTAGAAGATAACAGGGTGTACATCAAGGCAACAAAGAGACCGGAACTCTTATGGCTCTGATACCAAATGGGAGCTCTCGTCCGACAAAGACTCGAGGGGCATGACACCAAGTTGCTTATGCCTGACCAACCCTAACTCCAAGCGTGAGGGACGGCTTTCCCCGTCATGGCCCACACCCGTACCTACCAAAGCATCCGTGTCCTAGCACTTGAACGAACACGAACCTGCCGCAGGAGAGCCTCTTCGTACCCAACTGGGAAAGTGAGAGGATCGGTAGTCTATTAAGGCTTTGATACCAAATCGAGTCAAAGGCTTGACTGCAACTTGAACATAACCAATATGCAAGAATTTGTAACCTTTAGCAAGATAATCATTAACAAATTTCTTATTAAACAAGGTAATAGTTTGATTCTTACCTGAAATAGCAAATGTTTATTCAACAGTTTTTACAGAATATGAAATCTTAAAAGAAGATTTTAACCAAGAAGTAATATAAACATCAGAAGTAGAGAGTTTGGGGATATTCCATTTATCAAATTTAAAATCATTATCACCTTCAACAGAAAATTGTTCGAAATTCACCACGTCAGGTGACAAGCTAGAATTAGAGCTAACAGAGGAATTAGATCTCCACATTTTGACATACAAAATCACTCACTGGGTAAAGTCTTACAGAATCTGATCATAGGTACTCACTCACAAGGCAAACTTCCTAAGCATATATATATATATATATATTTGTGGAAAAATCTCTCTCTTCCGAGTCCTGTTATGCATTGGACATATATTAAAAAAATAAAAAATAAAAATTTTCTTAGTTAAATTTCTATGAGTTAATATTTAATTTCTAATGCCTCTAAACTTGTTTTTTGATTCAAAACTAAAATCTAGGGGTGAAAGGTTAACCTTTTAGAGATTGTATCACCAAAAAGGGATTCGAACATCTTAAATTTGGTGCTAATGTCTCAAATTTGGTGTTAATACCTCAATTTTAGTGCTAATACCTCAAATTTGGATTTTCCTTTAATATATCTCTTCTTCAATTAAAAATAAATAAATAAATTTGGCCACTTCAAACTTTCGCAGACGCTGGGATGACCCCAGACTGCCGAAAATCTCTACTCTATTTTTATAGAATATGTTACAAGAATTTCATCCAACACAGTTTGGAGGAAAACTCTATCCTTAAAAAAAATGCAATTATCTCTTCCTTTTCTGCCACTCACGATCTGCCAAGTCACGGTCTGCCATGTCAGTTTGAAAATTTTTCTGGGTTCATTTGTTTGGTTCCACAACCCTTCTCCCCCAAAATTATTAATGAGAAAATGGAAATTCAAATACCTCTGAACTATCGAAAAAAAAAAAAAGTGAAAATTATAGTTTACTCTCTCAAAGTTGACAGCGTTTTTCAATTCGAATATCAAAGTTTCGATTTTTGCAATCCATCCCCACAAAGTTCTAATTTTTTTCAATTCGACCAATATCATCTCAAAATTACCATATTGCCCCTGATTTATTTTGTATTTTTTTTTTAAAACGAAAACAAATTTGGGGTGCAAAAATGACCAGATGACCAAAGGGGTGGCTACGACCACCCCAAATTTTTTTAAATTTTTTTTATAAAAAATAAAAAATAAGAATTATGAGTAATATGAGAAGTTTTGGATAAAATTGGTCAAATTGCAAAAATTTGAAACTTTGGGAAAGTGGATTGCAAACATTGAAATTTTAGTGTTCGAATTAAAAAATGGTGTCAACTTTGAAGGGGTGAACTGTAATTTTCTAAAAAAAAATCACGTACCTGCTCACCGTTGTTGTGGACAAGAAAGTCCCTCTCCGAAGAAGAGAGGAGAGAGGGAGATTCAAGAGCATCCCCGTCGTTGATCTGGGTCACGCATTGTTCACCACCCGCCATTTCTTTTTCTTCTCAGTGCTCGTCAATGTTCTGCGCAAGAAGCTCAGTGTGAGAGAGGATCACTTATAAGGGAACCACAGAAGTTTCTAGAGTTTTCTTTCATCGTGGTTAAGAAATCCCGCTTAGCTTCTGTGGCCCGTGGGTACTATGTGGAGTTGGTGACACATTGACCAATTGGGTCTATTGGCTGTATGCAGAAGGACAAATGCAGTTTTGCCTTTTTCTGCAATGCTTTTGGTTGAATCACGTGCAATTCCTGACGGAATATGCTCGGATCCAACGGATGACATTTTTTTACTATAATTTTCTTTTATAAAGCGTTGCATTTTTATAAGAGGCCAAATAATTATTAAGTGCATACTTAATAAGTAAATTAAGTATGCTGGATCCGTGGCAGCCGCCGCCGGCAGCAGCATTGTGGTGCATGGCTTGGTAAATAAATAGGAAAAGTGAAGGAAAGGTTTTTATATGAGAATAAAAATTCAATGTTTTTGCTTATTTTCCTTAAAGTGTTCTTCGCTGATTTGTCAAGTCCTTATTGGTTGGCACAAATGTCTTGATTTGTACCAAGACCTTATAGAAGTTATTCTCAAATTATTAATTAATTAAATTGACAAGTTATATTTTTTGAGAAGTCCACATACTCCCTCAAATTATCACACAATTGACAATATCTTCTCAAACTTTCAATTACCATAATATCCACTAAACTACCAAAAATTAATTGTAAAAGTTATCAAGTTATCATGGGAATGGTTGTGGGTGGGGGGGTCCCCAAATATTTTCTAAATTTTCTTAATATATAATACTTTTAGAAATATGTCTTCCCAAAATTATATTTTTGCCCTTTTTAGGATTTTTTTTTTTTAATTTTACTTTTATCCCCCAAAATTATATTTTTGCCCTCCTAAAATTTTCGGTTAGTTTTTTCCCTTCTATTAACTTAAAAAAACCGAAATTTCTCCATTTAATTAATGACTTTCGGTTTACTACATTATTTAGACTTGACTCTGCCATTTTTTGGAGCTCCGGGGGATCTCATTAAAATAAAGGGTTTAATTTATATTAACACATGTAACTTTTGTATGCAATAATAGCTTAAATTTAAGGCTTCTCTATATTTATTTTATATAAACACACAAATAGATATATAGGGATACTATAGTATATGTATCTATGTATTTGTGTAAGTTCGTCCCTCCAAGTTACAAATCTTGGGTTTGCCCCTAAAAGTTATAGTATACATTGCAACGCTTATTCCTAAAACAGAATGTGACCAAGTGTCCTATTCAAACTCCGTAGAAGTGTTAATTATATATGTGTAATAAATGAAAACTCTAATTAATTTATAATTAGAGTTATCTAAAATAATTGTAAGTTCATCTAATAAAGAATCATTTAAAATTCACTCTAGTGATGAGATAACAGGGAATGATTTCCTGATAACAACATCATAAGTTACTTAAAAAAAAATAAGTCCATTAGGACTTAGGAGAGCCTTCAATATATTTTCCACATCAGGGCATTCTCCCAAGCTTGCTCATGGGATTTTACACTAAACTTGATTTGCCTCAAAAGAGAAGAGGTATCAACTTTGTGTGAGTTATGCACAACCTAGTATCTACTGAACCATATCAAAATCCAAGACAATTATAGCAACAACAAAAAGCAAAAGACCGGAAACTAAGAATGTTCTTTTTTTTTTTCTTTTTTTTTTTGAGGAATGTTACAATGCATTCTACAAACCATCTCTTCAGTTTAACATTTTAATTTTTTCAAAAAATAAATAAAGGTTAAGAGAGAAGAAATGGTGAGGAGATGGCTTGTAGAATGCAAAAGAGAATATCCCTTTTTTCTTAAAGGGATATTCTCTTTTGCAAAAGAGAATATATTGGATGTTTATTTTAAAGAAATAAAATAAATAATTTTTTTTTTTTTTGGTCTAGGACGACTTTGAAAAATTCCATGTCATTTGATTGAAACAAAACGAAAAGTTAAACACATGATGTCATGGGAATATTATATGCTTGCGCAAGCCGATAGAATCTTTTGTGTAACCGAGGACCGAGGTGAATGAATTAGTTGTTTTTGGGATAAAGTTCCACTCCTTTGCATGTTGGTCGGTAATTTCTCTAATCTTGTTTGTAATTTTCTTTCTTCTTTCTTTAATATTTTTATTTTATTTTTAAACAGTAAAAACGTGTTAGAGGTCCCTGATTAGTACTTTTAACCAAATCTCTTCTTAATATTTAAATTTTGTCAATTTACTATCTAAACTTTTAATCTTTATCAAATAGATTATTCTGAGTTCCCTTCATTTTTTTGATGTACATGTCATATAATACTCGATTAAAAGCTAACGTGTCCTAATGGCATTATTAATATGTCTATTTAGTATCTGAACACACTAACTTGTCACATAATGCTACATCAACATGACACATCATCATCGTAATTTAAGAAAAAAATTAACGAGGGTGCTTTGATGATCACATGCCCATGCCATTAGTGCCGGAGATGGGTGGCCGGTGTAGGCCATGCTCCCTTCCCCAACACAAGATTAAAAAATTATGGTAAAAAAAAAAAAATCTTAGATTTTTTTTTTTTTGTTGATTGGCTCTTACATATTAAAATTTTTGGCCCTTAGCTCCTACTCATATCAAACTCTGCCTAAATCCCTACATGTCATGGTACGTAACACGACTTTACATGGCAATTTAGAGTGTCCAAATGTTAAAAAATCAACGAAATTCTAATGAAAGGATCAATTTGATAAAGATTGGAACCCTAAAATTGACAAAACTTAAACCTAGTGATTTGATAAAAAAAGATGATAATTTAGGGACCATTGGGAAATCCCCCTATCCTACAAATTCTTCCGCGTGGACTCTTTGACCCATGCTTTCCAAAGTTCACATTGGCCCATCGTGTCCAAGTGAACTTGGACATAGTTTCTTCAATAGCACATGATATCTCCATTAATTTTCATTATTGCTTTTGTTTTCTTATCTTTTCCTTGGACCACGTCAATGTTTACTTTTTGAACGAGGAGCACATGCAAAAATTAGAAGACTACATATGGGTGGAGAGCAGTGGCGGAGCCACGTTGGTGGTTGGGGGTGCCGTGGCACTCCCTTCCCTGCTCTGTGGCCACTTGCATGTTGGCGCTCTGATCTTATATACACACCAAGAAAATAAGAAGAAATAGTTAGTAGAAGAAGAACTCAATAATAAAACCTTCATATATATATATATATATATATATATGAATACAAGTTGCTGCTAGGAGACTGATGGTGAACACAACTGGGAGAGAAGTAGAGTTTTGCATTTTTTTTTATCATTTCGTGGGTGGTCATGAACTGCAAAGTATAGATTTTTGTGTTTTAGGGTGTAAGAATCTGCTTACTTTTTTTATTCTGGAAGTGTTATATTTGTGTTATGATATTGTTTAGCCTCTTTAGGCTTTGATCAAATTAAGAGAAGAATATATCTTAGTAATTACCGAACTAGCATTTTCAGCAATAAAAATTGTTAAAACACGACTTTGACTTTGCAACAAAATTGAGGATGATTTTCTTGCAAATAGTTCATTTCTCTATATTGAAAGGGAAATTGCTGAGAGCTTTGATTTAAATTCGATACTTGATGATTTTGTACTTTTAAGAGAACGTAAAGTGCAATTCTAGACACTTTTTTTTTTTTTTTTTGTATTTCTGTCTTTTTGATATAGTGCCGACATGTTACATTTCTAATATATCAATTTGAGCACATATTTATGAATTTTTATGTATATATTTTTTTTGTGATACATATATTGTGTAAATTACAAAATTTTTAGGGTGGAAAAAATTTTTAAGACGCCAAAAAAATTTTAGCGGCACCCCCAATATGAATTGTCTGGATCCGCCACTGGTGGAGAGTTTCCAATGGTTAAGTCCAAAATTTTTTCTAACATATTCTATAGCGTTTCAGATTTAAAATCTTCATTTAAAGATATTATTTTGATGATAAAAGACTATTTTCATATTTATATTAAATAATGATATTTATTTTGAGAAAAATTCGATGTTATATAAATATTATAGGTCTGAATATTGATTTGAGATGATTTTTTTTTTTTCTAAACAGATTGATTTGAGATGATTATATCATAAGCCTTGATTATTTTTATGAGGTTATCTGCAGATTATTTTATTTGGTGTTTTAAGAGATATGATGATTTTATTAGGTTAACAGAATATTATTCTATCAATTTAGAGGATGATTTTATAGTGAATGATTTATTAGTAGAGAGAATTAGATTAATTATTTTAAGAATGATGGGTCAGTTTTGGGAAAACCTGCACCCGAATCATTTCCACTTTTCCCATTTTTCTTAACATGGCCGACACTCTTTTACTATTTTATTATTTTTCCTCAATCACGCATGTTCTTTCTTATTTATTATTTTTCTTTCTTTCTTTTCTTTCCCCCCAGCCCACGTCTACCGACAACCACTCTTAACTACTCAATTATTTCTTTTCTTTTCTCATTTTTCTCATATTTCTTTCTTTTCTCCCTGTCGGCAGGCTTTTCTCCTTCTTAATTCTTTCCTTAGTCTCACTTCGAACACGGAGCAAGAGGGAGAGAGATGATATGAGAGAGAGAGAGAGAGAGAGAGAGAGAGAGAGAGCATACGTCAGGGTCAGAAGCGAGAGAGAGAGAGAGGGCTGGCGTTTGAGAGAGAAAGAAACAGTGACCATGGAGAGAGAGGTTAGATGAGGGAAAGGGGTTCGTATCTGCAAATCAACCTTCTCTTTCTTTCTTCACCGCGCGGTCACACCTTCCCTTCAATTTCACTTTCACTTTCTGAAAAACGTACGTATACCGACTCTAAATGTGTGTTTATGACAATTAATGCGGAATTAATAAATAATTGAAGTACTAAAATATGTAAAGCAATAAAGTAAATAGACACAAATATTTTGATGATGAAAAGAAAATATTTTAAAAGTCGTTCTAAAAGTAAAACTTTTATGGGGCAATCAAAATGCAAGAAATTATTATAAAAAAATTATCGACAAACCTCAAACTTGTTGCCTTGCTCACAATCTTCTTTAAATGTGATTCTTTTTTATCGAACCCTGCCGATAGATTTCTCAACCGTAATTTATCAATGAACTACTGCAAACCACAAATCACTTTAAGAGAAATGAGTTATAGCTTACAAATAAGATAACTCCCTTAGCTCAGCTTATCACGAATTCCCTGATGGAAATACGTACCTATATATATATATATAAAAGCTTAAAGACCCCTAGTTTAGTTAAAGCATAATTACATTGTAAAATAAACCTGGAAGCTACGAGCCGTCCAAAAGGTAATTTAACATGCTCTGATACTATATTAAATTATTATTTATCCCAAAAGCTTAAGCTGATAGAAATAGGTAAATTTAATTACTTAATCAACACTTTAACACTTCCTCTCACGTGTGAACTCAAACTCTTCCTTTTAATAGGTGCGGCCCAACACGTGAAATATTTAATTTAAATGGGAGTTGATTTGACGGAGTTAAGGTTCGATCCCAGTACCTTTGGATCTAATACCATATTAAACTATCAGTCTCAAAAGTTAAGTTTTTTGGATAACTGACAATTTAACAAATTCTTGTTACTTGAAGTGTCCGTTTTAATCATCGAATTTAGCCAACAAAAAAACTAACACTTTCTATCTTCTTCCCTTCCCTTCCTATATCAGCCGATCATAAGAGTGAGAAGACAAGAAATTAACGAAAGAGAGAAGAAGAAGAAGAAAAGTAGTAAGTGAGTTTGGCCGAGTGGATTGACTAGGTCCTTTAAAGGTTAAGTTCATCATTTTTATTTATGATTCTTGATTCAGTTAGATTTTCAAAGATTTTTTTTTTTTCCTAATCAAAGAGGGATTCGGGAAAAGGGAAGATTTTCAAAGACTTGAATTGCTGAAGGTTTGGACGATTGTTGGTACTTTAAGTTGGATATTTAATTTTGGTATTTCTGGTTAGATTTATTGAGGCTTAGCCGTAAGGGTTGCTCTTGGTTTTGCTGGGTCTAAACCGAATGGGTGTTAATTTGAAGGATCCAGCTTCTATGCCCGCATAGATTTTTGTTATATTGAATCGACACTGTTTTGGGACTCACAGCAAAAGTGAATCTCAAAACTATGTCGACTTTTTAGGATAGCAAAGGTCTCATAAATTAAGTTGACGCCGTAAGACTAAATTTACGGTGTATATAATACAAGCAAAAATCTTGTTTTGATTGACAATCAGGGCAGAAAAGTTTTAAAATTCTTCTTAGAATATGTCATTTTTTAAAAATTGTTCTGTCCCCCTGTTAGGTCATGAACCAGCCTACTATTTATTGAGCAGTCCTTGGGCCCAGCCAGAAGGGACCCAAATCCGGGACCTGCTTATGGGAGGCCCAAATCCGAGACCTACTCATGTGATCCGAGACGAGACCTACTCATGTGATCCGAGACCACGAATCCGAGGCAACCTCTAGCCGAGACCATAAAGTCCGAGAATAATTCAGGACATGTAAGTCTCGGTAAAAGGAATAACTCCAATATCCTGAAAGATGTTACTTTTAATATCTAGGTAATCTTGTTATCATATTTTTTACAATCTAGATCTTGCATATATCCATGAAGATATGTCAGTTGATATCTAAGATCACAAAGGCGATCAAGTCCTACTCGAACGCTCTAATTTAGCATCGCCTAAAAGGTTACAAAGTTGATCCTCTGATCTCAAGTCGCTGAAATCGTGGAACAACTAACAAACATGATCTTTCATTCAAATGTTTGTTTAGCCGATATGAAGGGATAAGATTCCTTGATGAATGGGAAATCTAATTATCTCAGATGCCTATAAATACAAGTCATATTATCAAAGCAAAGGTAATCGCAACTCTTGCTCTGTAGTTGTTGACAATATCATCTTTCTTTCTCATTCTGACTTAGGCATCGAATTGTTCCCGCCGGCTCACCCCGGTCACTTCGATCCTTCTTTCTTCTTCTTTATTGTGCAGTCAAATGGTTCGTGCCTTGGTCAGCTCAAGCTCGGCAGGCGTACCACGTCATCATTTGGAAAAACTGTGCATCAACACCTCCCATAATTTTTCTTTTCACATTTTCCCCCCTCTTGCAACGTAGAAAACCGGAAATACCCCCATCCAATTAGTTTCTTCCCGTTGGCTTCTAACCAAACTCCAGACCTAATTTGAGACTTGAAACTACTTTTTTGTAGGACTTTGAGCTCTGCACTCTGCATAGCATCAAGTCATTACGCTCAAGAAATAACATTTCTTTGTTGGGTCCAATACACTGGATTTGCTATTTCAGGTGATTTATTTTTTGCTCAAAGCTGAACCTACCATAATCAAGTCCCACAAAATTTCCAATTTTTTTTCTTTTAAAAAAAAAAAATTGCAAAATCAGTTGACGTGGTTTATTTGATTTGCAATTAATTTTAGGTGGAATCAAAATGAATTCAAAGGTCCTTAAGTTATCCAAAAAATAATAATTTGGTTCCTATAATCAAATTTCGTTCACTGACTTAATAGATTCTGATAGCGTAAAATATTAAAATCAATAAAATTGTAATACTTGTCATATTTAAGTGAATGTCATACTAACAGAATCTGTTAAATTAGTAGACAAAATTTGATTGTAAGGACTAAATTATTTTTTTGGCATATCTCAGAGACCTTTGAGTTCATTTTAATACCATAGGAAGCTAATTGTAAGTCAGCAAAATCATAATGACTAATTTTACTTTTTTTTTTTTTTTTTTTTCATTTGCTTGAGACCAAGTCTGAAATTTAATAAGGAAACGTCTAATCAACTACAATATTTGCTAGATACTATAGTTGGTGCATAGTATAGAATATAGTTGATTGCTGAGTGAATTGTAAATGTGAGTTTTTGTATTTTGATGTACAAAAAAACGGAGTATAGGAGTGTGCTTATTTTTCTACTAATTGCAGTTAGAATGTTTTAGAGTAGAGTGGTAAGCTTGGCTTAGGTAACTGAAAGTCTGAGACCACACGACACATTGGGTATAAAAATAGAGGGGTATTTATCGGCTTGCCATATTGGACTGTACTTTTTTCATGTTTGCCTCCTACTAATTGTCAAAGAAAATGGAAACTAAATTTTTAAGCATTTTCGATTTGTTTTTTTTTTTTTTTGTTCTTTTATATATTCGGTCAAATATTTTGTAACTTTTGAGTGCATATATAGGGAACACACTCGGCATATATAAATACAGATTATATATTTCTATGTAATCTTGTATTTATTTAAGTTCATCTTCCGAGTTGAAAATTCTGGTTCTGCCCCTGCTGACAATTTGCCAGATGACTCTTGAGATCATTAAGACATCCTGAACGGAGATTTTTCGGAACTTCATAGATGCAGATGAGGAATGCTAGAGTGAGAAACGCGAAATTGAACATGTCTTTGAGGTTGGACATGGAATCTAGTCGAGAAGGAGTTGTTCTTGTTTGAGCCAAGGACATCTTCAATGAAATTGACCAAGATGTTGAACGACATGGTTTCCTCATCTATCAACTTTGTTGATTTGGAACCGAGCTTGAATGGTTTTGAGGTTCACAGAGCGACAGGGAGATTCAAATCTGCAATGATAGAAAAACAAAGTGTTGGGGTTTGGTTATTTTTGGCAATGGAGAGATTGAGGGATGGTTGGGATGAACTTGAAAAATATATGCAGAGAAACAGTGAAATTGAAAATGAAGTTTAATATCAACAGATTGAGGCGTGGTTTCCTCGTCTATGAACTTTGTCGATTTGGAACGGAGCTTGAATGGTTTTTTAGGTCCACATAGTGGTGATAGGGAAACATATCAGGAAAGTTCTGAACCCAGCAAAATATATCAGGAAAGGCACAAGAAGAAGCCAATATTATAGATTCGTCTCTCTCTTCCTCTGTTTTGTGAGGACGATATGAAGATAACCTCCATGTATAAATGTTGTTTCATGAATGGAAGTAATGCTGAGATTCTGCAGGGATGGACTGATGGAGTCTTGAATCGTAAAGTTAGTCTTACGGCGTCAACTCACGATTTTAGTCTCATAAAAGGGACCTTCGCTATTCTAAAAAACGACACAGTTTTGAGACTCACTTTTATTGTGAGTCTCAAAACAGTGTCGTTTTAGTTTAACAGCACCTATGCGGTAGTTTGTGACTACTGTATAGAAGCCAAATCCATATAGAGATGAACAGGAAATTAAATTTCATTAGAGCAAGAAAAGAGAGGCCCTGTATTTGCGTACATGAGTAAATGAACATCATGGAAGGGGTTGAGAGAAACCTGTTGAAGGTGGCAGAAGGATCAAGAGGAGATGAAGATTGATGAGGATGAGAAAGGTGAGCTGATCATCAATTCTTGTGGACATTATTGCATTGTGAACAGCGAACGATTGTCGCATAGGAATTGTAGAAGAGGAAGAATATTGGAAAAAAGGTAAGGGTCAAAGGTTTCAGAAGATGAAGGCTATGAGTTAGAGACGATAGAGGCTGCTTATGGCGATGAGAGGTTGATGGAATTAGAGAGGCTAAGGGTTTGAAGAGCTTGGAAAAAAGCGCAGTTTAATACTTAAAATTATGTGTTTTAAAGAAAACGTCTTTACATACTATTGAAAACATAAATTTGAGTTTTTAAATCGTAATTTTTTAAAAATGTAATTTCGAAAAATATTTTTTACAATTTAATTTAAAATCACATATTTTGACTATAAAACCGTAATGCGAAACGCACTATAAATCGTATTCACTCTTTCTTGGGTTCAATTTTAAACCAGTGCTAGTTCAGTTGTATAGAAAAGAGATTCTCTCGAGTTGAATTTTGAAGAGGAACCAATCCCTTCATTTAGAAAGGCAAAATTGTCAATTTATAATTTTTTTTTGACAATTCTATCTTTCATTTAGAAAGTATGGAAAAAATCTTAAATTCAACTGGATCCTTATGCAATTGTATAATGTTGGCCTTTTAAGCCCTTATGTATTTGGTCCGATAACTATGTACAACCTAGCAAGAGGAAGAATTGGGTGTTGCGCATTCTATTGTAGTATATGTATATTTTAGTCCTAGAATAGGTTTTCGAACCAAGCCAATGGACTTCTTCTTAACTAGATGGCCCTAACACCTTGATAAGCCCATGAGGCGACCCCACCACCAATAACTTGAGCAAAAATTGTGATAAAAGCCATCCATCCCAATTGCATTCTCGTCTAATTACGAAAAAAGCTCATACTCTTGAGTTCAATTTTCACCAAAATGGCAGCAAAGCAACAAGTTAGAGCTTAGGAGGCACAAATACTGTGACATCCATCCACAACATCATATTATTATATTAACACAATCGCACACCCAAATCCATATTATAATTTATTAAATACTCCAAAGATACCTTAAGGAGAAGGTAACCTTGGAAGCTTACACGCATATCACAATCACTCCTGGAAAGAGAAAAAAAGGATGACTTGCATGTATCACATGCGACTCTGTCAAGCTTTGGAGCAGACTTCCCCATCACAGACCCACCCTTCTTTGGGATTTTCTCCTCCTCCCATAGAATCATCTTTGTTTTCTTCCAAGGCACACTTGGGATGAAGATCAAAGTCACACTCATCACAGTAATAGGACCAGCCATTTCCCTGCTCATTGCAACCGTCACATACAAAGGTCCTACGGCGAGAGAGAACAAGCTCATGCTCCTCATGGAGTGGGTGTTTTACCTTCTTAGGCCACCCCTTTGCCATCTCCTCAAATTCTGCCTCGATCTCCTTCACCCGCTCCTCATTGAAAGGGTAAGCATTGGCTCCATGACTCGAGATGAGATCTCTGGCTTCTGTTGTGACGGTCCTGCCACTTGGTCCAATGGCTACAAGCATGGGGATGCCAGAGACCTTAAAAGTGCGACCCAGTGATGCCTTCCTTGAGTCACCAAAGGGAAGTGCTAGCCATGGCATTCCTGAAAAGAATTCATCAAAGGACGCCTGGTCCCTGTCACTAGAGACGAAAATCACTTCAAATGCATCATCCTTTGCCTTAATCTTGTGGTATGCTTCAATAAGTTTTGGAAGAAAGGCGCGACATGGCGGGCACCAATGTGCCGAGAAGTAAATAAGGATGTTCTTTCCCACTAAATCCGACACTGGAATCTGAAAAAGGAAACAGGTAAATGAGGAAGAAACGGAGATGCATGCTGCAAAGGGACAGAGAAAGTCCTTCACAGAGAACATAGAATAGAATACCACATGTTCAACCAAAGAGTTTGGATAGAACATATGAAATAATAAACATGCTATCATAAAGTTTGCAGCATTGAATAAATCATAGATTTTACCTTGGCTCCATTTTTCCCAATGACAAAATCTCGATCTCCTGAAACCAAAATTGACTCCAGCGTTTGAGCTTCCCGTTTTGCCTTCTCTATCTCAGCAAGCTCTGCAAACTTTTCTGGGGTGAATGGGTATGCCAGAACACCGTGTTCTTCGATGGCTTCAGCAACATTGGAATGAACAGTCTTTCCATCCGGCCCAATAATAACCACAGTGGGGAGGGTTGAGAGCTCAAAGTATCGAGCCAGCTTCTCACAGCCCTTGTCCTTCACGGGCAGTGAAAACCAAGGCATGTTTCTGAAACCTTGATTGAATAATTCCTCCTCATCATCAAGCGGTATCAACACAACCTCAAAGCCCTCTCCCTTTGCTTTCAATTTTTCATAAACGTCAACAAGCATTGGAGTAAAATCACCACATGACTTGAATGAGAACAACGAGAAATACAGACCCACTGTCTTCCCTTCAAGTTCAGAGACAGGCACCTTGTACATTAAGAACAAATACAGAGATTAGGGGAGAGGAATAATATATTTTATATAACAGGCAACACCATCAAAGTTCGAAAGTTACCCTGTTTCCATTAGGTGAAATTACAAAGTCGCGTGAGCGGGTGACCAAGAGAGATGTCAACGACTGATTCCTCCTGGCTGCTTCCTCTTGATCTTTCAGCTCTTTGATCCTTTCTTCTGTAAAAGGGTAGCCTTCAACTCCATACTCTCGAATGATCTCAACTCCACTGTCACTCACAACTTTCCCATCTTCACCAATGATTACAAGGGTCGGTATCCCCCTAACCTTGTACTCCTCATTCAAGAGATCACGTTTATCTGAATCAGAAAATGGAATCGCAAGCCATGGCATTTTGGAGAAGTACCCATTGAACGACTCCTCGTCCTCGTCAGCCGAGATGAAAATGATCTCAAAATCACCTTTTGTTGAGAGTTCTTTGTACACCTCGACTAAAGTTGGGGTGAAATGGCGACAAGGGCCACACCATGATGCTGAAAAATACAACCAAAGCTTCTTCCCCTTCAAGCTGTCAATTGTAACCTGTAAAATTTCACAATTCCAGAAATGATTCCCTCTTAACTCATCCCCATAACATTCATATGGCTACAACTACCCATACTCAGTCAACGGAACTGATCATCCCACCAAAAGGAAAACTTAATGCAAATTATGATAATGTTATTAACAAATTCATAATATTCTCTACCGAGCCCATCATTGGTTTTGATATAATAATAGATGTCACATGATATTCAAAGTCCATCGATGAATAAATAGCCAATCCTACTTCAGCATCTTCAACTTTTTTTCTTAGTTTGCTACAGAATATAGTAAAAAGTAAAAAACTGGTCTATTTTAGAACTAAATAAAAATTTACATAGGCCTACTAGCCAATTAAAATCTTCCCCATTTGTTAAATTTTCTTTCCCCACGAACTTAGATAACTGCTGCGATTTTTCTCAAAATTTCACCTGAGAGCTGAATTTCTTTACAAATGGAAAGATCATTTTCACGAAAACATATCCTCAATGGCATTGAGCAGCCTAGCCTCATCCAAAATAAAAAGCACTATAAGATATGGGGTTCTACTGTAAATCTCACGATCTTCGTCAAAGAAATATTTGAATTAGCCATGATAGAAGCTCTTGCTCACAAACTCCTTTTTTGTTTTTTCTTTTCAATGCTCTGTGGGTGTGATTGAGGAACTAATCAGAATTAGAAAATGCCCAAATTTCTCAACCCCTATTCCAAAAATAACAAATACTGAAAAGTAAAAAAACCAAGCACCAAGGCGTCTGATCAAATCAACTTATAATCAGGGTATGGCCTGATCTCACAAGCTCAATTTACGTAAACAAACCAACAAGAAGGCTAACAAAAAGTGCCTCGGTGTGTGTGTGTGTGTACTTTATTAACTTTCCCAGACCATATATTCCCGAGAAAATGGAAATTCAAGGAGAAAACTCAAATACCTGAACCATCAAAAAAACAAAAACAAATTAAATACCTTATCACCGTTGTTGCGGACAAGAAAGTCCCTCTCCGAAGAAGAGAGGAGAGAGCGACAGTCAAGAGCATCCCCGTTGTTGATCTGGGTCACGCTTTGTTCACCACCCGCCATTTCGTTCTCTTCTCAGTGCTCGTCAAAGTTCTGCGCAAGAAGCTCAGTGTGAGAGAGGTTCACATATATATAAGGGAACCAGAAAGGTTTCTAGAGTTTTCTTTCTTGGTGGGTAAGAAATCCCGCTTATCTTCTGTGGGTACTACGTGGAATTGGATACACATTGACCAATTGGGTCTATGGCTTTTTGCAGAAGCTTAAACTGGCACCATTGCAGTTTTGTCTTTTCTGCAATGCTTTTTGGTTAAGTCACGTGCAATTCCTGACGGAATATGTTCGGAATCGGATTCAACGGGATCACATTTTTACAATTGGCCAAATAATATTAGGACTTGGGAGTAATAGTTGATATTTCAGAAATCAAGATAGGGCAGATTATTCTGTCAAAACAATATTACGGATAAATCATTGAACTTCACTTATCCAAGACCTCTTAATGACGTGTTTACAATTTTCTTTGGTCAAACCATGTGCCGCATAATTAATCTTACGGGGTAAATGATAACACACCCAGTTTGAGAAAGAGTTTAGGAGCAATTTCGTATCATCTATGAGCTGGCCATATCAAGACGTTTGTATCTCTCGTGACTTCATAGCTGTTACCACCTGCCATATTAAGTTAATTATTAATTAATTAAATTGACAAGTTATATTTTTTTGGAAAAAGTTCACATACTTTCATAATTGACAATGTCTCCTCAAATTCTTAATTACGATAAAGTCCTCCTAAATTACTAAAAATTGATAATAAAAGTTATGGTATACGTAGCAACACTCATTCTTAAAACAAGATGTGACCATGTATCAAATGCAAACGCATCAAGTTAGCATATTTAATAAAATGTTTAAATACATTGAGATGTGATGTAGATTCATGGAAGTGTCAAAAATAATAATAAAAAAGACATTATTATGAAGAAAAATATCATTTTTATTTTTTAAAAAATACCAAATAAGAGAAGGACAAAAAAATATATATATTATTGCTTCACACATTTTTTTCATTTTTCATTTCATTATTTTTTAAATTAAAAAATAAGGCAAAAGTTGGTTTAAAGCTGAGTAAAATAATTAAGCCTTTAGCATTTTCCTTAAGTATAAACCAATTTTTAGCTAATTTCTATACATTTTGAAAGATTAATAATGACTTTTATCTCTAGTCAAAAAAATAATGATGAATTTGATCCAAAAGGTATCAATGCCAGCTGGCTTCTTTATCGCCATCAAGGCATCAATTTGGCATTTTTTCCTTTATCTTGGATCTTTATTTTAAGAGAAATGATATAATGTAATAAAAAAATTATTTTTTGTTTATAAAAGTTTTAGATGACAAAAGGTTATAAGTTCCATCCATAATTACTGTGACTCTATTTATTGATGGACTTATGGTCTATTGTTATTTAAGATTTTTATAGGTCAAAAATAAATTTTTTATTACACTATAGTATATCTCTTATTTTAAAGAAATAAAATAAATGATTTTTTTTTTTTGGTCTAAGTCGACTTTGAAAAATTCTAAGTCTTTTTTTAAAATATATATATATATATATGAGTGAATGAAAACAGCGTACGGTGTACGCGTGCGTGTGCAAAAAAATTTTTTTTTTTTCTCTTTTTTGGCATTAAAATATTAAAAAAACAAAATTTCTTGCACGCCATGTAACGTTTATCACGGCTCTATATATATATATATATATATATATATATAAAAGTCATTTGATTTCGTGACAAAAATAAAAAGACGAAAGCATCCTTCTCGTAAAGCCAAACACATGATGTCATGGGAATATTACCATTGGACATTCCCCCCTATACCACAAATTCTACCGTCTCTTTGACCCATGGGACATTTCCCACCCCACCCGGCGGACATCCCCCTACACTACAAATTCTACCGTGTGGACTCTTTGACCCATGCTTTCCAAAGTTCCCATTGATCCATCGTTTCCAAGTGAACTTGGACATAGTTTCTTTCCTTTTTAATACCTAAGAAACAAACAAACAAAACCGAAGGAAACAACAAGAGAAAAGCTAAAAGAAAAGAAGAAGGTGAGGGGGATCTTTCCCACTAACAATGATAACAAGGAAAGGAATACATGAAAATGCGGCCGGAAAAAGATCTGGCTGCTTACATAGTTTCTTCAATGGCACATGGTTTTTCCATTAATCTTCATTATTGCTTTTGTTTTTTTATCTTTTCCTTGGACCAACGTAGATGTTGACATGCATAAATTAGAAGACTGCATATGGGCGGAGAGTTTCCAATGGGTAAGTCCAAAAAATTTCCTAACACTAAATAATTTTTTTTGAAGCTTAATGTGACATGCATTTACTGGAGGAGAGTTAATTGTGATCCTTTCAATTTCTAATCTAACATTAAATTGTCCAAATTTGAGCTGTCTCAAATAAATTACGAGAAACTTCATAAAGAACCCTGAATTATTACGTGTTTTGAAAAAACTCATAAAATTTCAAAAACTCTTAATTTTACCATTCGAACTTTTAATTTGATGCAATTTACCTCATCCGTCAATTTTTAAGACTAAACCCTTACAGAAACCCCCTAAAAAAAAATCAAATTACCCTTCAATTTTCGTTTTCTTTAAATGAACAAAATGAAGAAAAAAAAAGGGTCACACGGTTCGATCACCTTGTGATTTTTTTTTTAAAAAAAATTTAATAACCTTATTTTTTTTATAAAAAAAAAAAAAAAAATTGAAATTAAGGGTAAATTTAGAATTTTATAAAAAAGTTATGGTATAATAGTCATTTTTATCACTTTTAACGTTAAAAAAACTGACGGATGAGGGTATGTTGCATCAAATTGAAAGTTTAGGAGTTGAAATTGAGTTTTTTTTTATTTTTTATTTTAATTTTAATTTTAATTTTAATTTGAGTAAGTCTTCTCAAAACGCGTGGTAATTGAAGGGTTTAAAGTAAAGTTTCTCCAATAAATTATTTTAGTAACACTTGTGATCAATGGGATCATGCATACCCAATCTTGACACTAATTTATTGGGTTTCAATGATACAAACTTTAATATTTCTGCTAGAAATTACTTTTTTTTTTGGCAAATTTAGACTTGTACTCCTTGTCATTTCATGATTCAAATTAAATTTTACAAATAGAATTATGTATATATTATTATGTTATTTAAATTTTTAAATAATGTGCATCATATTTAAATAACACAATATAATAAAATGTAGACATTAAAATGAAGATTTTGAAACCTAAGGCTTCGATTAATAAACTAGTTTTATCTTCATTTCTCTGTCGACTACACAAACCCACCAGAAAATTTAAGATGCACCTTTTCAATTTTTGTATCGGAGGAGGGGTGGCTTGTGGCTCGCATTATGTCTGTAAACCCACGATAATAAGGGGTAGGGAAAAAGATCATCTTCATGGGATAAATATACCCCTCATTTATAACTTATTGGATATTATATAATTCATTTGTGATGGAGAGGATCCTAGTTCAAGGGGTAGGAGTGTACAAACGTTGCATTATGTATTTTAAAAAGTTAAGCAACAAGATTTGTTAGATAAATTTAATTATTTAGTAATTGTACGTCGTGGTAAGTGACACGTGGACTATCAAGTGAATTTGTAAGAAACTTGTTGTAAAAGTTTTCGAAAGTTAATAACCTCTCTCCAACACTTTTCTTTTTATGGAATTTATTTTGTAGAGTACTTAGAGATACTACAACTTCTACTATAAAGTCGTTTACAAACTGACATAACCATTCGAGATTGGTGAAATGATTAATAAAAAATCTAACTTGACATGTTTGTAAGGAAATAAGGAAATTGTAGTATTCGAAACGTTTTATCTATTTGTAGGATAATTCATTGTTATTAAGGTGCATGTTTCGTTTAATTGAATCTTGAAGTACTATAATTTTTAATTTTTGTTACAATTCTCTTGTAAAATTACGTGACAATATTTTAGATGTGAAAAAATTAAACAAAAAAACTTAACATGTAAATTCATGCGATATGAAATGCCACGTTAGTTTAGGAGGGACTTTTATAATAAAAACTGCTAAAAAATGTATTAGGTAGAAAGCGTTGGAAGTACAGCCTTGCCAAATGTTGGTATTGAAATTCCTATAGGCTATTGTGAAGAAAGTAAAACAGATATTTATATGTGTCCAAAAGATTTTTTTAAAATTTTTTTTTTTAAGGAAAATTATTCCGATCTCATTAATAGAAAGGATCATGAACATAAAGTTATGAGAAATTCATAGCCGAAGCTACTGGGTTACAACATCATAGATACATACATAACAATTTTACATTCAAGACCAATCTATAACATCAATATCCGCTAACCTATAACTAATCTTCAGTTGTAAAAACAGGTCTGCTCTAGATAAACAAACTGATACATAGGTAGAAACATCCATACTCCTCAACTCATAAACCAGGAAATTATTCATATCCTCAACCCAAAAGGTCAGGATCACAAAATATATCAAAAAAACATGAAAAATAAAGCAAAGGCATAAAGGCCCACAAAACACTGTCGGAGGAAGGCTGCCAGAGGATTCTGGCCAGAGCGCGAAAAAATCACGCACAAGCGTGTGCCAGTCACGATTCGTTGCGGGTTGCCGGAATCAAAAGTGGCAAGAGCCGTTGGATGCAAGCGGGGCCGAAGCGTGCGGTGGAGGTGCGTGTGTCGAGGTGGATCTAACGGATGGACGTAAATCGAGCTTTGAACAGTCCAATCCAAATAGCCCCATCAACCCTGAAAAAAGACACGGCAGAAATGGTGGACGGCACACCCAACGCGGTGGAGCTTGAGCCTGTAAAACAAAAGAAAAGTAAACAAAAAGAAAGGCGCGGGGGAAGGCCAACTGTGCGGCGCTAACTAGGTTTTTTTTTTTTTGGTGCGTTCAAAAGATATTAAACAACCATTGAATACTACTACAAAACAAGCCTCTCAGTTGAAATTAAGATCATAGGCCTTAACCCCATCAAGACCAACAATCCCAAAATGCTTCTTGTACTCTTCCCCACCCTTCTCATTAAAGAGATCAAATAAGTAAATCTCTGGTCCCCCCATAGGCCTCCGTGGCATCCCGATGATGTTCATCGTCTGCCTCACCACATTCGTGTTATACACCAACGCATTCTCGGCATTCGCTGCCTCGCCACCGCTTGTTGGCCACCCTGTCTCCGTCACTACGACTGGCACTCTCTCAAACCCTGTCTTCTCCATTGCATACACAAACGCGTCCACACTCGTGTTGAAAAGATTACAATACCTTAACACACCATCTCCAATCGCGTTCTCAGATTTAAACAATGTGTAATCCAAAGAAACACGGTTCTCATTGTTTGCGTAGCTAAACTAGGGATACACGTTAACCATGAACGACGAACGACTCTCGTATAGGAATTGTAGAAGAGGAAGTATAGCCGAAAAAAGGTAGGGGTCAGAGGTTGCAAAAGATGGAGGGTATGAGTTAGAGACAACAGAGGCTGCTTGTGGCAATGAGAGCTTGATGGAGTCGGAGAGACCAAGGGTTTGGAGTGCTTGGAAGAGGTTGAGAATGGCAGGGACAATTCTTGTGGACATTATTGCATTCTGAATGTCAGAGACCAGGATGCCAAAGAAAAGAAAGGAAGGTCTCTGATGCTGATGGATTTAGTTACAATAGAGAGTGTGGAGCAGATATCATTTGGTTGCAATTTGCAAAGTTTTGGTTCGAATTTGGATACAAGTGAATAGTTTGTGTGGCTCACTGGCTTGGCATTACATATATCGTTTACCCCTTGACCAGTTGACCTGTGGTTGCACTGTGACCCTCACAAGTGACACGTGTCACACATCTCACACATTGGAGCTGACTCAACCTCTTCTTCTTGGATTTGGGGGATTTAATTTTAGGGATAAAAGTGCTTTTGGTCCATGTTAGTAGAGGTTTTAACAAATAGTTTACTTAATTTTAAAAAGTGATTAATAGCTCCTCACGATAAGAAAAAAAATTAGTCACTATCGTTAAAATAGTTGACAAAAATTGTTAAAAAATTGATTTATCTTGTTTAATTTGGCCATTCATTCTAGCTGATCCTTTGAATTCTTGGCATAGGGTTTGGACCAGCCTCATTGTGTTTTTTTACTCTTTTTAAGTGGTAAGAAAATTATATTAAAATTATACTACCCAAAACTTAAAAAATAATATATATATATATATATATATATATATATATAATAAAAAAATAAATTTATTGAATCTAATGTGATCACTCTTAAGCACCGCATGTACGTCTTCAAGTAAAATGATTATTTTCATTTCATTTGAAATGAATAATATCTGTTTAGAGTATTTTGTAAGAATAAGATTATTTAAAAAAATTAAAATAACAATTTTATTTATTTTTTTAAAAAAATAATAACTAAATACTATCATTTGAAATTGAGGGTATCGTATTCCGGTCTTCAACACGTATAAAGCGGCAAGGACACCTCTATTTTTGTTCATCTGACATGTCTGATTCATTGGGTCCCCTGATTGGGTGGTTGGATTCGTACTAACTTGTACAAGCTGTTACCAGTGCACTGTGAGAAATTATACTATAACTCTCCAATCATTAAAAGACATAAAATCAAGCTTTCGCGCACTCTAGCAGAATCCTTTCTTTGAAAAAGAAAAAGGAATAAAAGCAAGCATTATGCAGAGTGAACCCCATTAAGGCAGATAAGCTCTTGTGCTTGGGGAAATGGTGCGTGATTTCTTACACAAATCCCGATTTTGAACCCCCATAATCGTTACTTCTTTTGAAAATATCTGCAACAAAACCTGTAGAGTTCTTGACCAACGAATCAAATGGCTTCTTTTTACCCATATCAGAGATGTGCACAAGTATGTGTAATATATACACACACTGCACACAAATAAATAAATAAAGTTGTGATTAAAAGGGATGGTCAAATGAAATAATTGGTGCTCTTCTATGGGGCCTTGCCCCTTGGGATTGTGGTGTCCAAAGGGGCCAAAATCTTACTTTCTCTTCATACAAAGCAATGGCACTCCCCAATCTTCCGCAGTAAAGAATACAAGGAATATATCTTTAGTTGTGTCTTTATTAAAGAAAGTTGCTCCTTTATTGAATTGATAACCCCACAGGCTTGAACCCAGTTATACATAACCCCCTCACACAGGGAATGTAATTGCTTGTTTCATGAGTAAACCAAGAATTCCCTCTGTCTGCACTCAAAGAACAAGAGCTGCAGACGGCTAATACTAAAGCCAAACACCACCCTTTCACTTTCTCTCAGCCAAGCCCGAAGGGGGGGAAGATGTCTTTTCAACCACAGCAGCAGCAGCAGCCACTGCTGCAGCCGCAGCCGCAGCAGCAACAGCAGCCCGTTGTGGTTTACCCCAGCACCGTCACGGGTCAGGCGCCACCTTCTCACCATTCAAATGGGTCCTTCGGGTCGGTTTTCATTGTCCTGGCCGTAATCATTGTTGTCTCGGCAATTGCTTGCTTTCTTGGCCGGCTCTGCAACCGGCGCCACCGCAGCCAAAAACCCAAGCAAAACCACCACGTCCGTCCCAAGGAATCTGGAGGTGGGGACATCGAGTTCGGGTTTGATAATAAGAAAGGTCCGGCTCCTAAACCGGGTGGAAATGGAGGAAGCAGAGGACACAAGACATTCGAAAATGGTGACCACATCAAAGGCGGAATTAAACCTGTTGAGCGTGAAGGAGCCCACAGATCCGGTGCATGATAATGGGTGCAGAAACAGGAGCTTCGATCTACATAATTATAGCTATATCTACCCGAATCGCATTTCCATCACCCCCTTCGTTTTTCTTTTTTTCTTTTTTTCGAAGTTTTTCGACTGTATCCTTACATTATTTCCAGGCGAAACTTGAAATATGTAATTACATATGGTGTTGTAACGTGCAGCAATTTGAATTATATATCCGGCCCCTGTCACGGCATGGCTGATGGTTACAACAAGTTTTGAGGTCTCTCTGTTTCAATGGCCTATAGTGGACGACCATCGTATTTGCTACATAGCTATACGACTGTCGTTGTGGTTTATGAAATGGCTAGGCTCATTGGGCCTAATCTTAATTTTATATATACATTATCTATATTCTTTTTGGGGTTATTGTAATGGGCCTTGTCACATACCAAAACTCTGTTGAATAGTGCCAACCTAATTGCAATAGCTCATGAAGCTGCAAGGGATACACATAATTACTTGTCCAAATTACTAAAATTGCATCCATATTTTAATGATTATAATCTAGTAAACTATATATAAATAGATGGGCTTCCATAATTGTACCGTGTAGGAAGAAAACAGAATTGTACCTGCTCTGGTGAAGCATTGTACATATTACCCAAACCGTGCAAATATTCCCTTCTCTGACATCCTTCTCCATCATGTATGTTCACCACGCGCAACTAATCTGATTTCTGAAGCCTGAAGGTAATTCTATTTAATTAAGAGACTTTGGTATAACTTAAACTACACACAATGATGTTTTGGTGTTAGATTGTTACAGTTTATAAATTCATTATTTTTACCAAAAAAATAAATAAATTATTAAAAAAAATTATCCAATAAAAACTTTTAGAATAATTATTTATTTAATATAGCATTAAAACAGAACAGTGTGTTAATCCAACTTGATCAAAACTACAAATCACTCCATATACCCAATTCTAGGGGTAGATCGATCGCCTCAACATAGGGCCTTTTATTGTACATCCCATTATTTCTTCTTCATAAGAATCCATTAATTTAGCTCATCATGATCGATCATGGACAGTCAGATCTATAAGTATTGTCATGTTTATTACAATTTTTACTACAAATTTCTTACAGAAAGTGTCGGACACTCCGCTAAAAGTTGGCTTGAACTCCATTAAAAGTATACTAGAAGTTGGCTCGAGCCAAGTTATGACAAAATGCTATACTATAAATTTACTAGAAGTTTGCTCGAGCCAAGTCAAGAGAGAATGCTTCACTAGAAGTCCAACTCTAACTAAGTTCCAATAGAATGGTAGGCTAGAAATTCACTCATTGAATTTCTCTTATGTAGAATAATTTGAGCCATCTCCTACTTTTGGGAAGAAACTAATTTCATCCATTTTGAGTTTTTTCTTGATTTGGTGGACTTTTTGACATTTAGACTTTTCTTAATTTCCATAAGTTTCTATCTTTACTTGATTTGGTCTACTTGAGGTCAGTGCTAAAAAATTAGTATCTTACATTTCTAAGCTCATAGGATTATTATAAGATGATCATGATTGTACGGAGAACACAGTTTTTTGAGTTCAATAACAATTCAGTTTTCGTTATCAACCTGTGTTAATTTTTGAATTGAAAATACAATTTTAATTATTAACCTATCAGTTTAAGTTTTTAGGGCAACTGATAATTTAACATGGTATTATAATCAAAGGTTTTGACATCGAACCTTGACTTCGTCAATTCACCCATTGAACTTCACCTATTAAAAAAAAGTTTGACCTCACACGTGAGATAAAATGTTTAACTAATTAATAATTAAGTAATTAAATTTACCTATTTCTATCCACTTAAATTTTTCGAACAAAAGTTAATTTAAAACAACAAACCGGCTACAGTAAGTGGGGCGTGTCATGAACCTGCTTGAAAATAGAGTGGGAAGCTAGCATTCCTTCTCCAAAGAACATGAATCTTGATGATTATATATGCGGTTATGGGTTGCTTTCGCTGTTGCTTTTGAACCATTCGATGGTTGTTTTATACACCGACTCTGGTAGTCGGTCAAAACTCTCTCTCTCCCTCTCTGCAGGCTGCTGCAGATTCCCACTGTCACAGATTTGCCACTGACTAGTCTGAGACCCTCCCACCCATTTTAAAAGGAAAAAAAGTTGGTTAGCTTTGTCTTGTACCATTTTGTCTCAACTTCGGAGACTGTTATAAAGGGAGACATAAAAGGGCCTTTGTGAGCGTACTCGTACTCGTTGCAGAGTTTTGAACAAAGGGGAAAGTGTTGCAGATGGAGAAGACAATGGAGGGTTTGGAATTTGATGGAGCCGTGGAGTGGCTTAGACCCTTTATTGAGACCAAATGTTGGGACTATTGTGTTGTTTGGAAATTGGGAGATGATCCCTCCAGGTTTTAGTGTTGTCTCCAAACATTTCCAACCACACCCATTATGATCAGTTTTCTCGACACTCTTTGCAAGTTTCACTCTTCTCTGTTAATTTTTCAGTGTTTCATTGCTTTTATAGGTTTGTTGAATGGATCGGTTGCTGTTGTAGTGGTGGTGGTTGTGAGAATGCCAATGTCAAAGAGCAAATTACTTTTACTCCCCTTTGCAGGGATACTCACTTTCAGCATCCCATGAGGACAAAAGCCTGTGAGGCTCTTGCTCTGCTTCCTTCTTCCATGCCACTGTATTCTGGGTACAAACTCTCTTTCTTTCTCCCGTCTCAAATTCTTGGCCTTTCATTCTGCCATAAAAGGATCAAGAAGCACTAATATGAAAGATTGGGAACCAGGTTGCATGGAGAGGTTGTGATATCAGCCCAACCCAGGTGGATTTGTGCCTCAGATTCAGATACTTCAAATGTGGGTATACCAATTTGCTTTCAGATAACATAGCCTATTGATATGGGTTTGAGGTTGATCACATATTCCCAAGATAACATAGAATGCATGGCATGTTTCAGTGGAGCTTTGGTCCATTCGTATTAGGTTTCAACCATAGCTTTTAAGCCAGTTGTACTTCGAAAGTCCTCTGATCTTCACAAAATTTTAGTTTATCTATCTCATATTGATTAATTAGATCGAGTTTGTGCCCATGCCAGCTTCCTAGTGACCGAAAACTGAGAACCGAAAGCCGAAAGCCTAGAGATCCAGGCTTCAGGCTGTAAGACACATTTTCCTTAAAAGTCCCTTATCAAGTAGTTGATGATATGCTTGAAAAATTGACTATGCTGCTAAGACATAGGACATCCTGTAGAGCTTCTACATCATAGTTCACCATGTTTCAAAGGATCATGACTGAATTTAGACAGACTATCAGAACGCTTAGAGGTGTTAGTACTTCATCCAATAAGACATGCTTTAACTTGCCCAAAATGTTATTTTGACAGGATTCAATTGGAACCCAAGTTCTGATCCCAGTTGCTGGTGGGCTTATTGAGCTCTTTGTCGCCAAGCATGTAAGATTTGCTTTGCTCTTTGTTTTAATTTCTGCATTGGTAGTTTGGATATTCTCCTCCAGTTTCTGAAAATATATAATTCTTCTTTTCAGATACCAAAAGATCAAAAGATCATAGACTTAATCACCACTAAGTGTGATCTCTCTTTGGACCAAGGAGCCATGAGTGCCTGTAGCTATACCAGTCTGACCCTCAATGAAAATCATCTTGATCAATTGTCTGAGGAGTATTTACAACATTGGCCACTTACCCTGCACTTGTTAAGTTCCAATCCAAAGATACAGGTTCTGCCTCCAGTGACCCAGTCCAGCTCCTATCCTAGTGCTGAGGGATCATCCAGCAGTTCCAATCCTTCGAATGATTGTCCCTTGTTTGATTTAAACTCTGATTATATAAATCTACATGGCTCTGTGAAGCAGTCAATTGGACAATCTTCTGGCTCTAAAAAAAACAAGCAAAACGAGAGTTCATTGAAGCGACAGGCAGATTTGGTTTCACACTGTGGCAATATGATAGAAAATGGTGAAGGAAATGTTATCAAGAAGCCAGATAGACGTTTCCATTCCAAAAATCTTGTCACCGAGAGGAAAAGGAGGAACCGGATTAAAGATGGGCTTTTCACTCTACGCTCTTTAGTCCCAAAGATAACCAAGGTTAAGATAATTGATATCTGTCAAATACTACAATATTGAATGGGTCTCCTTTAATACATTGCTCTTTTTTTCTCCATTTTTACTCCGTTTTTATTCTGTTTCACTTAATGAATTTCTAGATGGATAGAGCTTCGATTCTCGGAGATGCAATTGAATATATACAAGAGTTGCAGACGGAGGTGGAGCAACTTCAGGATGTGCTCAGGGAAGTGGAAGAAGAGGACTACAAGAAGAATATAGCAGAGTTGAAGATTGCAACATCAGATAGAATACGCTATGGCAGCACCGTATGTTTGCCTCCTACTGAGCAGAACCACGGTTCATCAAGCTTTGTAGAACAGAAGCAAACAGAGGTAAATAGTTTCAAATTACCATTTATCCCAAAAGTTTAAGTTGTTAGAAAGGAATGTGAATTTAATCATTTAATTAATATTTTAACACCGAGTTAGCATAACCTTTAGATGTCATGACTACTAATGTCTGTGATCGATCAGTTTGCTATTTTAATATGTCTCAGTAAATGCTCCATTCTCTTATGTGCTGAAACCTTTCCTTAGGTGCAAGTGGAAGTGAACCAAGTGAGCCAAACAGAACTCTTGATTAAATTCTACTGTGAGCAGAAACGAGGTGGGTTTATGAGGTTGATGGAGGCTTTAAATTCGTTAGGGCTTCAAGTAGCTGATGCCAATATCACCACATTCTGTGGAAAGGTCCTGAACATTCTCAAGGTTGAGGTAAGATTCAAGCAATGGAATACCAACATGGAATTAGGAGATATGAAATCAGTGGTAAACTGCTTAAATGTCTTGGATTTGCCAGTCCAAATTCATAACCAAAACCATAAAAAAAACATTGTATGTGTTATGGGATCATATTTCACTGGATCATCTTTCTGATACAAAACAACATTGTATGTGTTCCCCAGGCTAAGAAGGACATTCAACCACAAAAATTGAGGGAGTGTTTGATCGACCTAGCTAAGAATAGACTCGAACATCAGACAGTAGATCGAGTATTCTGTATTGACTCCAGAAAGCGAAGTGTTTGACAAAGTTTTTTCTTACACCTCCTCTATCCATATAGCATCACTTGATGCTGCATGATTGTTGACACGTGCTGTGAACTTCAAATTTAGTGAAATATATCTTGGAAAAAATGAAAGTAGAAAATGCTGATATTGTAACTTTCTTATTTTGTACTTTTTCTTCATTTGGTTTATGAATCATGATGGTCGGGGTTCATCAAGTTGGTCTTATCCGTAACTTTCTTACCTTTTGTTTCATTTGTGAGAAATATAGGCATGCAAACTCTTATTTTGAATGAATTAGCGGATTTTACACTCATGTATTGCCTTTTGTTCCTTCTCAAACCAATAACTTGATTCTTGTACATAAAACTACCATGTCACATTAACACTTATGTTCCCTGGTAATAGCTTTTGATATGATAATCCACCTACAGTAAGCACATGAAATCGAAAATTTCAAGATTAGGGAGGGTCATGGCCCCCTGCCCCTGGTTCCGTCCCTAATTTTCATATTATTATAGGATAATAGCTTTCAGAAAAAGCTTCAATTGGAATTTAAAACCATACACTCTAAGGTGATTTCTTCTAGCAGAAACGAGTTAAATATGTAATATACTTGGGGTCTGTTTGGGTGTGAGTTTGAGATGTTTAAAAGTGTGTATAACACTCGAAAAGTCCATTTGAAAAGAAAAAAAAAATACCCATTTGGTAAAAAAAATTACAAGCGCTTATAAGGGTCTAAAAAGCCTAAAAATGGTCAAAACACACTTTTGATGAAAGCCTAAAAATGAAGCTTTTGCCAAAAAACATTTTTTGATTTAAAATTTCTATTTTTCAGACACAATTCCAAACATGCTTTTTACACCATAAGAAAAAACTTTATCACAAGTATTCTCACAAAAGTAGTCTTACCCAGGTGTTGATAAGACACGATTGTTGATATTAAAAATTAGGGGAAAATACATTTTACCCCTGAACTATCCACCCAATTGTATTTTAATCTCCAATGTTTAAAAAGTGACACTTGAACCTTCCAAATTTTCAAATTGTTGCAATTTGACCTTCTGACTTTTTTTTTTTTTTCTCAAAATGCCCCAATCCCAAGTTTTTTTTTTTAAAAAAAAAAAAAAAAAAAAATTTAATTAAGGGGTGGCCGGCCACCCCAGATTGGACACCCCTTAATTTTAATTTTAATTTAATTTTTTTTATTATTATTTTTTTTAACTTGGGATGGGGGCATTTTGGGGAAAAAAAAAAAGTCAGAATAGTCGAATTGCAATAATTTGAAAGTTTGAGGTAGTTAAGTGTCACTTTTTAAATATTAAAAGTCAAAGTACAAATGGGTGGTGGGTAAAATGTATTTGTCCCTAAAAATTATCTTCCAATAAAACTTGCACTTTACAAGCTTCCCCCACTCTGATGATGATTTGAAGGACTTATGATCAAACCAAGATTCTCAAAGAAAACATTAAATAAAAATAAAAAAGCTTTACACAATAGTTAAGTGAGATTAAAAGTCAAACAAAGCAGAAGATAGGCTTTTTTTTCTAGTCAAATAATGTGCAGAAGAAATCAGATCGAATTAGTTAAAACCGACGGCCATTGCCATATCTGTGTTCACCGCTCTGTGGATTAATGGCTCTAGTTTCTGATTCACCACTTGAAGCATCCCGGAACCTCGTTGAAGGTTGAGGTCCAGATGTTTCTCTATAATTGAATTCTCCACTGTACATGTCATAGTCCGAGCTATCGCTGCCGTTTGCCATCCTCCTGAATCTTGAAATTTCATGGTTGTATTGGCCTGAATCATATATAGTGCTCTGCCCATATTTCACCCCATTAGAGAGATCAGACATTTCACCTTCACTGTCTAGTGCTCTCACCACCTGAAATTAACACCCACAAGATTGATGGAGGTGAAAGTAAGTTTCTCTATTGACTGCATGCAACAAAAAGGAATCAGAAATTGCTGTTTATTAGTATCACCTGCGCCATGCGAGGCCGTTTTGGAGCAGAATGGCGAACACAAGCAGCAGCTGACTCGATCATTCGGAACATTTCACTCTCCACATAATGCTTTTCAAGCCGTGGATCTACTAATTCACCAAAATCACCGGTTTCAAGGGCACGAATAAGGTGTGGGCGAGCCTGACAAGACATTGTTCAGAAGGAACCAAGAGAGGATTGTGAGAAAACCCATTACCCTTCTAAAGCATTTAAAGAGAATGTCCAGTGAAAATTTATACCCATTCAACCAAACTCTCATCCCCCAAAGGCTGAGTTGCGTCAACTGGTTTGCGCCCTGTGAGAAGCTCAAGAAGCACAACTCCAAATGAGAATACATCTGATCTATCTGTCAATTTTCCGCTTGATGCATACTCGGGTGCCAAGTACCTGAAACCCAAATTCCACATTGATTATGTAAAGTTGCAACAATTTTGAGAGGTCAAACACTACCATGAAAGGGTGATAATTTGTGTTCACATGTCATGTTCGAGTTGAGTCGATATATTAGCAAAAGACTATATAGGTCAACTTTAACTCGACCTATTTAATTAAACTGGTTAGACCCATCAACTCTAATCTGCTAATTTCGTGTTTAATTTATGAGTTGTATAAAAAATTGTTACGGCAACCGAAAGCTCCTAACCTAACCCCCTTCGACTCTGTCCACATTTGTTAGAGGGATTTGCCATTTATAGTACTGTGACTACATCTTCCTCGGGAAGAGAAGAAAGCTAGGAAACATATATTCATGAAAACCTTCAATATGCAATGGTGCTCAGGTGTTCCAGATGTTGAAACCTACCCAAATGTTCCCATGACTCGAGTTGAAACATGGGTATGCGTGTCATTTGCTAGTTTGGCAAGTCCAAAGTCTGCAACCTGTGCCTCAAAAACATCATCCAAGAGAATATTTGCTGACTTGATGTCTCTGTGAATAATTTTTGGATGGCCTAGAATTAAACAGATCACAGTGAGAAGAAAAAAAAAAAATACTGATATATATCAGATTGACTGGAGTTCATACAAATTGTTTTCCATTTTCAATAAATACATACAATCTTCATGTAAATATGCCAAACCCTTGGCAGAACCTAAAGCAATCTTCATTCTTTTGGTCCAATCCAACACCGGCATTCCATTACCTAATTAAGAATATTCAAAGACATGAATGTTGTTTGATCATAATTAAGGTGAGAAAACAAACAAAATTAAATTAATTCCACTTAATTACCATGCAAATGATGCTCAAGAGTTTTATTTGGAACGAATTCATAGATGAGCAATCTCTGATGCTCAGAGATGCAATAGCCCACCAAGGAGACCAAATGCCGATGATGAACACGGCTAATAATTTCGACTTCAGCCCTGAACTCCCGCTCGCCTTGCCCGCTACCGGCCTTGAGCTGCTTAACTGCCACCACTTTTCCATCCGGCAGCCAGCCCTTGTAAACGCACCCAAACCCACCCTCACCCAGAACATTTTGGCGAGAAAACCCACTTGTTATTTCCATCAATTCTTCATAGCTGAAAAAGGACTTTGCACTGCTTATGCCGCCGCTAGAATCGGCCGCCCCTCCATGCTGCATATTCCCTCCCCTTTGACTCCCATAGCTACTTGCAATTGATGAATTATTATAACCATCTACTACAATATTGTTCCCCATTGGGTATTGCTGGTTGTAGTAATATCCATCATCTATGATAAAAAATAATAATAATAATAATAAAAATAATAAATAATAAATAAAAATAACTCAAGCAATTCAGCAGATCGAGCTCAAATTAAACCACCCAAAATTAATTTTTACCTGCTCTTACAGAAACCTTTTTGGGGGGCATGTAATGGGAGCCATAGAGTTGTTTTCTTCTTCTTTTTTTCCGGATTGAGGCCACAAAAAAGACTGCAATTAAGGCTACGATGAACACCCCCGCCGTTGCCACCCCAACGAAAGTCCCAGAAGTACTCCCACTTGATCCTGACGGAGAGCTGGAGCCACCCTTAGAGTTGGAGGAGGAACCGTCAGTTCTGGTGTTGGAGGAAGAATGGGACGGCGGAGGCTGTGGGGAAGACTTGGAATGTTGCGAGATCTGGGGGGGCGGCGGTGAACGGGGATTGGCATCCGAAGAGCTGGCTAATATTGGAGGAGAAAGGGATGGAGGTGGTGGAGATTTTTGAGCGGGTAAAGAAGTAGGAAGGAGAGGAGGAGGAGGAGAAGGAGAAGGAGGAGGAGGAGAAAGCGGGGAGGGTATTTGTGATGGTGATGGAGGTGGGAATTGTTTGGCAGGGCTATCAGGAGTACCAGGAGGAGGAGGAGAAGGAGGAGAGGCCGATGGGGGTGGTGGTGGAACTTTCGAATTCGATGGCGATGATGGTGGCGGAGGTCCTAAATTCAATGGAGGTGGAGGGGTACCAGAACTTGAGCCTGGCGACGAACTAGGCGGCGGGGAACCAGATTTTGAAGGCGGTCCATTCACCTTTGATTTCGAATCCGAATCAGGAGGCAGCGGTGGAAGAGGAGAGGATTTGGGTGGCGAAGAGAATGAAGAATAACCCTCCGGTGGAGGAGAGGATGAGATTGGTGGGGGAGGACCTCCTTTCCCACCCGACGATGAAGCCTCCGGTGGAGGCGAAGACCCCGAAGATGGCGGCGAGTTCGAGCTTTCCGGCGGTGGAGGAGACTCATTTGAAGAAGAACCCGGCGTTCCCGCCGAGCCTGACATTCTCCTTTGTATATATTCTTCTTTTTCTTTCCTTTCAAATGCTTCTCAAATTGATCTTTCTATTCTGCCTTCTTTCAAACGTTAAATTTATATGATCAATGGAAGCTGAACTCCATGAGACAAAACTTGCACCAGAGAAATATGGCAACCTGGGTTGCATGAAAATGGAGCTACGACGCGTGGCTTTGCATGGGATTCTGAGCCATTTTTCACACGTTTTGCCGAAATTTGGTTGTGAGTTGGCCGGCGCGTTTCATCGAGGCTCAAAATACCATCCAACAACAACAAGAACCCAAGAAATTCTCTTTTCAGCTTTTTTTTTCTTTCCTTTTTTTAGTACATTGGGATGTTCTAGAATTTCTACGGTGTTCCATTTTGTATCCTACTTAGATCTTAACCATTTATATCAAACCAAATTATTACTATTTTCATATATTACAATTTTTTTTTTTTTTTTTTTATATTTAAAATAATATGATCAACTAGGAGTACACTAAATACTGACTTAATTCCTTGAATCCAGCTTGTAAGGCCCACCTACTTCCCCATACAAAATCCAAGCAAGGCCCATCCCAACTTCAAAACACACATTTCAAAATTCTTTCTAAATAGATTTACAAGTAAATACTCACCTAAGAAGAAGGCTCACATCCCATATAAAGTCCAACCAATCTGTTGCTCGATGGGCTTAAGCCACCATGACCCCTCCTGCAGACTCTACAATATTCTATATACGTGTATATAAGGCTTAAGGTATACGATTTTACAATTCTATACATTATTAATAATACTCTCCTTACTAGGAAAGTTTTTCTCTTATACCCTCTTAACTTGGGCGTCGAAGTCCCTCCTGTCTTTCAGGGTCGGCAGGCTTCTTACGTTTTCTATCTTTTTTCAAATAGAACTCCTACCTGAAAGGCAACCTGAAGCCGTTGTGGTAATCTGTACACCAACGCAACCTATTAAAACTAATATATGATTTATAAATGCATCTGAGAATCAAATATTTTAATAACATATGTCAGTTTAATAGGTTATATTGAGAAAATATATATTCAACCTCGTTTGAAAGAAAATTCTCTACTAAGAAATATTATAATAAATATTAATATAATAAAAATTGGACCTCTGAATTTCAAAACAATGATACGAGAAAATCTAAGTCCTAAAATACTGTACACATTTTAGAAGACTTTCGTTAACCTCGTTGTCTTAATCTCCTGTTACTTGGCTGTATTATGTCTTTCGGTTGGTTAAATCCAACGGTAGAGAGCCCTTGAATTTCGGCTTACAGCGTAACGAAAAAATAGGTGAAGGCGGTCGCGTTGTTTTCCGGGTCGGGGATGTTCAATTCGGACCCGCCTAGATAATGGGGCGTCTAAGAATTATAAGATAGATATATACTGGGCCTCCTGGCTTGATCCACTCAAGTGTGGCAATCGCACTCGGATCCACTAGTTGGAAAATGCTTGGAATGTTTTTTTAGGGAAATATTGTAGGATTTGATTATAGAAATGAAACAACTTGTTCAACAAGTATAGAATAATATTTCATTTATATTTTTCCAAAGATGAATGAATACTCACTTTCATTATGAGTTGCTTCGTTTACTTTTCTGTTATGGTCTACATAACTGACTGAAAACTATTTAATATAATTTTTGTAGGGTCGATCAATTGTCCGTATCGATTCCAATAACGTCATTTTTTTTTCTCAAATCATTTACTATATCCTATGCTTCTCCTCTGACCATAACATGTTGAGGGTATATGCTTATACATAACATTGAGCATTCATGCCAAAAATTTGTTGTGTTTGATCACTTAATCAATAGGTCCTAATTGGATGCTATAGTGTCTTTTGGAAGGTCATAGGCACTTTGGATAAAATGAAAGAAAATACCTTTTTTTTTTTTTTTTTTTTTGGATTAGGTTTTCCCCTTTTCTTATTATATTATTTGATACAGAACAAAAGAAATAAAAAAAATAGCGAAGTTGGAATAATGGAATGTGATCCAATTGACTGAAATTGACACCTCAATTTCCAGGCCAATGGACGTGATTGGTTCACTTTTACTTTTGTGCATAGAGACAAATTGATTTTGGGTAAAATAGTAAAAAAAATTATTAAAGATCTCTCGTGCAAAAGTAAATGGTAATAATTACAGGATTGGTAAAGAATTTCTGTTATTCTTTTATTAGGGGCAGCTTCTACAAAATTATCTGGAAGCAAGTCAAACTCAAATTTAAGATAAGAAAATAGGAAATATAAATATTAGCAATTTTCTTGTGAGAAAAGAAAGAGAAGAAAAACAAGAAAATTTCTTTTAACTTATCTAAAAGGAAAAGAAGTAACTTACCATCCACGAAATCACTAATAAATATGCATTAAGTTTAAACAATTAATTAAAGGACATAAATTTCCTTTAAATTAGTCTGAAAAAAATATCTTTCAACCCATTTAAAATCGTGACAAGTGTCTGTAAACATTTAAAAGACACATTAAATTCAGTATAAGTTAATAAACTGCTAATAATGACGTTAAGAATTTAACGTACATTTTAAATATTAAATCCATAGCAAATCCCACCACGACAGAAGCCATGGCAACCTTGAATGCCGTTTTGTTTAGCAAAGAAATAAGCTTTGATAATATTCCTCTCGAAGGTGACGCCGTGCAAGTTATCAAAGCTATTGACGTAAAAGGACCGTGTTTTAGTAGCATTAGACAGGTCATAGAAGGTATATAGTTAGAGCTATGTGGTTTCGAGAATGCTAGATTTTTACATGTCTTGAGGGACGCCAATATTGTTGGGCATGTGCTTGCAAAATTGGCTATCACCCGTGTGGGGATACCCCACCAAGTATAGGTGATATTGTAATTAAGGAGGGAACAATCTCTTTTTCTTGTGTGATCTTTTCTGGATCTTTTTGATTTAATGAATATCTCAATATTCCTTCAAAAAAAAAAAAAATGTGACACTTGGTACTATTTTAAATGGGTTGGAGAATATTTCCTTCAGACTGATTTGAAAGAAATTATATCCTTAATTAAAAGTTCATGGAATTTGTAGAGACCAATTCACTATTGTCTGTTAAAGAAATATTTGTTTCACAGAATTACATAAAGGAAAAATGTTTTTTTTGCCCGTTTCTTTTGAAGGAACTATTTAAAACATTGAAAAATAGATTCCTCCAAAATAAGAATATATATATATATATATATATATATATATATATATTTCCACATATAATTTGATTTTCTTAAAGAAAAAATGATACTTGGCCAACAAGATGTATCATCAAGAAAATAGTACGTGCTTTGATGTTTTTGGTTATTTGTTAATATTTTTATTTAAAAAAATAAAATAAAACAAAATAACTAAAATAAACCCATTGTTGTTTTGGAAAAAACAAAACATGGTGTATTCCAAAGCCACGTGAAGAGAAAAATTGAAGAAAAAATTAACTAAAATAAACCCATCACGAAAACCCTAATATACTTTCATATAAAACCAAAAAAAAGAAAAGAAAAACACACAACACGCATGAGGTGACGTATTAACTAATCATAACTTGCCCCGTAAGTAACCGAAATCCTAATCCTAATCCACCTCATTTCTTGTATATATATATATATATATAGTATTAGGGCATTCCAGTAACTTCGCAATCGAATTAATAGTGAATACGACACCTGCACGGTCATAGAGAAAGGCGTGGCCGACTTTGATCTGTTCCACTTGAGAAACAGCGGCACGATATTTGTGCCACCTCTCAACCGCCAAAGACCACCTCCCTATATATATATATATATATATATATATCTGCTTCTACCCTCTTATTTACCTTCTTGATTCTCCAAGCAACTTGCTCAACAATCAGCATTGTAATTTGTTTCTTCACCACAATCTTCTTGAAAAGGTTTCTTTTCTCTTCAACCTTTTCTTTTTTCTTCGTGGATTCTTTCTTTCCTAGACTTTTAATTCTTGGAAGTTAGTTTTAGCTTTGTATTGTCATCATCTCCCCAATCTTCTTATTTTATTTTATTTTAAAAAAAAAATTTATGGGGAATTAAGTTCTTGAAATTCCAAGATATTTATTTAATGCTTTTGGTAAAATGTAAATTGTTTAATTAGAAATATTAATGGTTACGATTTTGTGGATGAACAGATGGAAGTAATTGATGTTGAAGACCAAATCTCTATTACAATTGATGATGACGAAATTTCGGATCCCGGGTCTGTAACCGAAGAAAGCAGTGCTCGTCGTGAGGAATTGGGGTTGTTTTCTGGGGAGGAATTGATTCGCATAGGGGAAGGGAGCGTGGAGCATGATTTGCTGAAGAGAGTATTTCTTTTGGGCATGGGAACGGCTGCGAAGGACACCGACGTTGTGGCAATACACAGGAACACCGGCTCCAGCTTGGCCAAGAAAGCTAGGTTGGACTCGTATAAGATTTTCTCCGAGGCGGTGGCGAGAAAGTGTGGAGGCAATGCTAACACGAGGTATGCTTGGTATGGCGGTGCGAGGGATGAAATTCTTGGGATTTTGAAACATGGGTTTAGCCTGTGTACAAGGCCCATGCATGGCCCTTCGTATGGTGATGGGCTCCATTTGGCTTCTGCCAAATTTTCCATTGACAGGTAATTCTGAAAACGACTAGTATAATTTTAATTAATTTCTTGCGTACTTGTAGTGCATGCCCCTGTTCTAATTACCAAGAAAGAAAGGTGGCAAGAGAAATTCTTCCAAAAGTCTATTCAAATGCATATAATTGTCACTTGCATTATTTATAAAGAATCACATTTGTTTAATAAATTAGGTCGAAAGAATTTCTTCAAACCCAATTTAAAGGAAAATCAGATAGAGGATATTCACTAGAAAACCAAAAAAAAAAAATAAAGGTGAAAGAAAACTTTCGAAATTGTATTTTCTTTTCCTCTGTTTCCGAGAAATCAAACAGAGCATTAATTGTTGCGTTACTTAATCATATGGTTTTAATATTTCACAGTGCATCTTCCTCTGTGGCTGACGAAGACGGGTTAAGGCATATTCTGCTATGCCGCGTCATTATGGGCAACATGGAAGTCGTTTATCCTGGTTCCAAGCAGTTTCATCCGAGCTCCCAGAACTTCGATTCCGGCGTGGACAATCCCTCGGATCCCAGAAGACTCATTGTGTGGAGTGCTTTCATGAATTCCTACATCCTTCCTGCTTTCATCATTACTTTCAGGGCCCCCGCTTGCTTAAATCGTAAGCCATTTCAATCCTCTGCTTTTTGGATTTTAATGATGTTGAATTTGAATTGAACTTATATAATTTTTGGTTGGTTTGTCAGATTTTCAAAGCGTGCCTGCAAATGTTTCCACATCCACAACGCCACGGATGAGTATTCCTGCTCTGATATCTGTACTTTCAAGGTCCTTGAATCCTTCTCAAATGGCTTTGATTGAAAAAAGACACAAGGATTTACGGGTAAGTCTATGATCATATTGTTCATGTGATTCTGGGGTATATATGTATGTTCTTGTTTTCTTAACTTTGGGCTTATGATTTTTGGTCACAGGACTTGAAGATCACGCGACACCAATTTGTACACATTCTGAGGCTCATTGTTGGAGATGAGTTGTTAGCTGAAATAGTCAAAACTCACGCACAAGGTGTGTTTTTCTGCTGACTCACTTTTGTGCATTTACTAAAAATAAAAATAAAAATAAAAACTTTCCCAAACAACATTGTCCTAACGACCCGCTTTTGCTTAATGGCAAAGATATATTTAAGAATGATTTTCAAAAAGTATTTCTATTTTCCTTTCTGAAAGTTTGTGGAGAAATAAAAACTACTTTTTGGGTGAACATTACGATTCCAACCCCACGGCTGACCCTTTTTCTGTTGGAAAGTTCATTTTACACGTTGGATGTTTCAGGGACTTTTGGATAACTTTTGGGACAGCATTTGATAAAATATTATTCTCTCTTTTCTTTTCTTTTTTTTTTTGGTTAAACATGTTTTAATTTGGTTCAATTCTCCTTCATGCATGTCTACATGATGGATCGCATTCTTTTATCAAATGTCAAACCCATGTAGATGTTAAGTTTGACATTTTTCTCTCATGTTGTGCAGCAAGATGATGCGGCCAAAATACAAATATTAGCGAAGCGGATGCATTGCAAGGAAGGATGTTTTTTTGACGTTAAAAACCGAGAGTGTATATTGGATTCTTCCCGTTCCAGTTTTAGCCAAGAGATTGAAATGGTTCTAGTGCAATTGGTTCTTAAAGGGTTTGTTTTGTTTCCTACGATTGTCCAATTATTTTTTCTCACAATTTTTTTTTGTCGAACATACCCTTTAAGGCTTTCATTTGCGTCATGCATGTATGACGCATCTCCAATTATTGATGTGACAATTTCAAACGCTCTTATAGACAAATAACAAGCTTTGGTTTTTGTACAATGCTTCTTTAATTATTAATGTGACAGTTTCAACTTACATTACACCGACATAGAATACAAGCCATACTTAAAAAAAAAAGACAATTGGGGAAGATAATTGTTGCATTGTCAATAGAGTATAATTTACAAATGGATATTTATGCATTTGAATCTCACAGATCACATTGACCAAGATACGGTGTACTTAAGAAGTTGAAAATTGAGAATATAGGAGACTTTTTACGTTTAAACAAATCCCTCATGAGTCCTTAAGTATCCCAGTGGCCCAATGGCCCCTACTTGTCAAGCAAAGCTGTTAATTGCTTTTCCAGCTGCATGACAGAGAACCAAGTCCAATTTAAACTTTATTCTACAGATTTCAAAAATGGGTTTGCATGCTGTCACTAGAGAAAACCTTTTCCCTACTACTAAATGTCAAATCTAATCCTTGATCAACAGAAGAAGCCCACATATGCTTATATCAGGCTCTAAATGTTGGAAAGCATAGTTACCAAAGTGAATAAATTTTACCAAGCATAATCTTTCAGTGATGGCTACATACCTCTGTTTTTTTTGTCTTCCATCTCTGTAACTCTTCAACAAGTTTTTCAATGCTGACATTACAGAGAAGTGACAGTAAAGATTTATCAATTAAATGAAACAATTGTAGTGAAATGGCATTGGGTGTATCTCACACACCTTTGTTCCATGGTGATCACCTGAGCTTGTAAGACACTCTCCCTTGCAGAGGCTAGAGATGCCTGCAAATTGTGAAAGGGTAAATTCAAAGCAACCAGAGTTGTTGCTACTATTGCAGCAAGTTATAAATGAGGTTCATAAGAAGGTGTTTGTACCTGTAGGCGATCATCGTTGCCTGCTTCCCCTGCATACTCTATATTATTACCTTCATTGTGCAAATACAACATCAACAAACAGAAGGTGGGAAACTCAACATGAAAATGCAGAAAGAAATGATTAATAATAAAATAAGCATTACCTGTGGTTCGATTAACATATCTAATTAATTTTACTATTTGTTCCTGCCAGAATTATGAAGAATGATGAGAAAAAGCCAAAGTATAAGCTAGTTAGTAAGTAGACAAACAAAGAATAGTGCACACCCTTTGTATTGCATTCTGCTGTAACATAGACTGCACCCTGACAAGAACATAGGTGTCTGCAGAAGCCATAGAATTTATAGACTGTCCGGAAAAGGGATTGGTGAAGCTATTTGGAGTATCCTGAATGAGAAAAATGAGTGGCAATTCTCAGAAAAGCCATTGCAAGGATGAAAATTCCAAGCTTCAAAATATTTGAACAACATGATGAAATGGGTTTGCCGGGGTACCTTAGGTCTGGAATCTGCAAATTTGATTGTGAACCAGGACTTGTTTTGGAAACCCATTTCTTCGAATGCATCCTCTGCTGCATGAGCAATTTAACAAAGCATTTGTGAACAATTGAATCAATGTGAGTAGATGTAAACTAAACAGAGAGAGCATAAACAACACACCAGATGGGAGCTTGCTCTTATCTCTATTTTGAGGAGTTAGCAATTGATCGCTGCAAATGTAGTGGAGGTAATTAGCATGAAACACATTTAAGTCGTCAATGGGATCATACCAAAACAAAGCTTCTTTTATACTTACGACTCAAGTGCTTCACGAGATTGAACGCGAGATAGAGCTGGAGAACTACCAACACGATGAAGATAATTACGCCCAATCTGATACAAGTAGAAAGTAGATGATAAATATCTGGAAAAGTCATGCAAATTCCTGGAAGCCCAAGATTGAGTTGCATTTGTAATTAGCACAGGATTTTACCTCCTGGGAGGATGCAGATTCTGCTACATTCGAATGATTCAACCTTTCCCCTGACAGTTTCTCTGCTAGAAGAGCTAAGTCGTCAAGTCCATCATCATCCTGAATCTGAACGCAAAACAATATTTTTGCATCAGCATGGCATCACTCTGTATATATGTTTGTGATCAGTTTGTTAAACCCATCAAATTCAGTGAAAAGCAAAAGAGAAAGAAAGAGAAAACAGCACACAGACTTTGTTGGGTGTTAATCCTACATCCACAAGCAGGGATTACCGTACTTACAAGAGCAGCCTGCCTTTTCAAATCCTCTAGATCAAAATTCCATGCACTGATTCCCCGTATGTACTCTCGCTGCAAGGTCAACCAAGGAAATCTATCTAATTAGGCCATTGAGATCAAAGTTGAGCAGTAACTAATGAGTTTTTAAACGCATGACGAAAGAGAGTGAAATTAGCACTATGATAATTGATGCACAACAGTACAAATGCTGGGATATAACATAACAATACTAAGGACAAATTGCTAAATTGGTCCATGCGGTTTGGGATTGTGACAAATAGCTCTATGGGGTTTAAAAAGTGACTAAACACTTCTTGGGCTAAGAAAAATTACAAAATTTGTTAATGTGCCGTATTAGCAACAATTATATTGTGACATGTGGCACTTACAATTAAAAAAAAATTATAAAACTAATTATAAAAAAATAGAGGGGATAGTCAAATCACCCGCTTTAACTAAATAGGCGGTGGTCCATTGGGTGTGAATCAGCCACCCCCAAATGGCCGTAAGTGATTTGACTGCCTAGTCACACAACAACATCCTAGGTGGGTTTACAATGTTTACGGCACCTTTTGTGATTAGCATGAAAGATCATTACTATTTCCACAGCCAACCCCCGTTCCAGCTAATAGCACAAGCCAGCATGACAATCTAATTTGGGAATGAAGAAAAAATAATCCACATGTTATGCAGCAACTTCTTATTTAGGATCCTTAAACAATAATTGCCAAACAAAACGTTAGTAATTACCTGTGACTCATACATTGCCTTATTATGCACAATGTCGGCCTCTTTTTCCTGTACAAAGAAGGCATATAAAAACATGAATGATGTGAATTATGCCCGCTTTCAGAAGAAGTGTTGATGAGTACTGAAATGAGAATACAGACCCTCAGCATCCTAAAACGTTCACCAAGTGGAGAAAGGCCATCAAGAATACCCCGAGCCAGAAATTCATTTGAGCGTGCATGTTTGAAGAAGCGGTGCTTCAAAAGCTTCTCTGCTGTAGGGCGCTTCACTGGATCCTCTACTAAGCAAGCAGCTACAATCTCTTTAAATGACTGGAAAGGATGGTCAGTTTCAGAGGAATACATAAAAAGCTACTGCCTTAAAAGAAGTTAAAGTTTCAATTAAATGGCAGACACCTTTGAAAACCTCTTGTCCCTGTGATAGTCAAGACCAGGTGGCGCATTTTGTACGGTCATCAGGAATACCTGCAGTGGACAAGAAATAAAGCATTCAAGATGCCAGAAAAAGAAGGGATTTCACCCACACACAAAAAAAAAAAAATTGAGATGACTGGCCTGTACCCAATTCACATTATACCAATACTTGACTCAATCTGCAAAATACAGATTAGTATGTCCAGAGATTTACCTTCATGGGTGGATACCTGGAGAATGGCGCATGACCATGAGCAAGTTCTAGAGATGTTATTCCAAATGACCAAATGTCTGCTCTGTTCATAGAAACTCATATAAGAACACATGCATAATAACTCCACATAGTTTAACTGATTACAAAAACGTCAGTGTTAAATTCAGCACAGTAGAAACTTCAAATCAAGGTCATAATTCAAATTTTTTCAAGGCATCACTAATAGTATCATTTTCTTTTTAAAGACTTGTGTGGAACAACCCAATATTAAAGACCAAAGAATGCCCCTAAAGATACTACAACTTTTATTACAAAATTCTTTACAAACGTCAGCAATCAATAATTGGTAAAATGATTAAGCAAAAAATCTTACTTATCAATTTAATTAGTTAGTAGCTGACTTATCAACCATACACTCTTAATCATTTAACCACTTATGGATTTCCACCTCAATTTCATAAATAATTTGTTGTAAAAGGTGTAGTACCCAAGCATTTTCCAAGCCAAAAACCAACAAGTTGTTGCATTGTGACAATTACAAAGTTTCCCTCTAAACAAAAGAACTATTAAGTGCTAGAGGTTAGTTATAGACATCCACAATAAGGGGGGAGCTATTGTCCCTAAATCACCCACTCACTTGAAGTCATATCCATGCAATTGCTGCATAACTTCTGGAGCCATCCTGTGAAAATCAAAAAGGGTGAGAGTTTTACAAACACAAGTAGTGCAGAAAGATTTTTTAGTCCGACTCAAACAGAGTATGCAATAAGTAGTGCTTTGGACAATCCAACAGTAGTGAGATTTGCAGGGTTGAATTGATCAGCACCAGCATGGAGTTCCGGCAAACGTTTTTCTTGCACGCTGTCTACTACCAGTATCAAACATGCTTGCTACCAACCCATAGTCTGCTAACTTGACTGCACCTTTTGAATCAACCAATATATTCCCAGCCTGCAGAGATAATAGATCAACAGTATTAACCAAAAACTGAAAGATCCGTAGACAAATTAACTTGCAAAACATTATGACAGGGATTGGATACCTTAATATCTCTATGAATGAGTCCTTGGGCATGAAGATGAGCAAGAGCTTTTACAACTTCATACAACAAGGCGGCAATAACAGGCTGTTCAAACCCATCTGGATAAGCAGATTGCATTATGTAACGACATGATCCGCCCGCCAAGTAAGGCATCACAACCCAGAGGCTGCTGCCAGTTGCGAAGGAGCAATATGCTCTCAGAAGATTTGGATGCTCAATCAAGCTCATTGTTTGTACTTCTTGACGAATAGCTTCCTGTACAAAACGATCCCAAAAACAAATATAATGCAAACATCATTCTTAAAGGAACTCTACATGCAATTATCTACAGCACAACAAACTGCAAAGCAGCAACACACACACACACATATATATATACCATGTCATTATGGCACTTCTCCAGATCGAAAACTTTGACAGCAATGATCTCGTTAAGCGGAATGCAGAGAGCTCTGTACACGGTGGCACTGCCACCTTCACCGACCTCTTCGTACAACTTATAATCCTTTGAACTGGCTGGAAATTTCTTTTGCGCCAAATTTTCCATGGTGTTTTAATTTCCTATTGTAAGTACTCCTCCCATATAAATCACGAAACTTATTCCGTTTTTTTTAACTAAAAAATAAAAAATAATAAAAGCCAGAGATTCAAAAATAATAAAATATGAAGAAAAAAAAAGCCTAAAGATTGGTCGGAACAGCCGCATCGTCAGCATGAGATAATTATAGGATAAAAATGTGTTTTTTTAATATTAATGCAACATTTGTTAGAAGGGTAATCTTAAAAATCACATTTTTTATCTTTCAACTATTTACAATGATGACGTTGCAGTTTCAATCAACCTTTTTATCTTTCATTGTTAAAGGAAAAAAAATAAAAAATGATTGGAATTGACAATGTTAAAGTAATCGTTAAGTGATTAGATTTACCTTTTCCTACCAGTTTAAACTTTTGGAATATCTGGTAATTTAACATGGTATTAAAGTCAAAAGTCCTGAGATCGAACCTTGACTCCATTTAGGCTTTTGGGATAATTAGTTATTTAATAGACAAGTTAGCATTGAGGGATAATTTTGGTTATTGTAAGAGCAATAACCAAAATAAAAAAACACATGGTACATAATTGGTACAAATTAAACTGACCACTAAATCTATTAGAGGCACATGATTGATGAGTTTCGTCATCAAAATATTTAGCAAGTGGGTTGGAGCATAGCGTGGAGGTGAAACACAAGCGAAAGTGCCATTTGACATGTCCCAATACATTGTCTAAAAGGTCACTAAACACAATTTTAATAATGTCTCTAATTTATCTTCTGTCGTCTCTCTCCCTCATTGGGCCGTTCTTTCATGTTCTTTTTATTTTTAATATATTAAGTCTCTAATTTTGAACTATCAACCCAAAGGTGTGTACGTAGTAAATAATTATATTAACTATAACTAAATAATTAGTTAAAAAGACAACTATAAAAGGACTCGCGGAGATGGAGAGAGATGATGATGACGACAACCATGATGGCTATACCACAATTAATTTATGATGGGTGAAAATGTATGGACTAAGTTTTTCTTTAAACTAGGTTGGAAGAATTTATTTAGATCTAATCTATATAAGTGATATGAGTTCATTTTTTTAATAACATGTAAGATAAACATGAGCTTTCAATTAAATTTATTTCAACTTTGTCCATACTATTAAAAAAAAATGTGTTTTTCACATGTTTAAGGGACACATATCACTTTTATAGACTAGGTTGAATAAAATTCTTCCAACACAGTTTGAAAAAAAACTCTGTCCAAAATGTAGTACTCCAAATATTTTTTTATAGGCCATAAGAAATAGTTATGTTGCATTGTTTGTTTCCATTTTCTTTTTCTTTTTCTTTTTCTTTTTCCAATATGTGAAGTTTGTTTATTTTTTCTTTCATTTTTTTTTTTATAACCATTACCATTAGTTTAATATCAGAGGCTAAATTTCCATTATGTAAATTGAGCAAGTTTCAACTTGCAATCTTTATAGCATTGGTTTTATAATCTAATGATACTTTTCCTCCTAAAAAAGATGGAAGTTTATTATCTAACTTACAGTGAAAAGCGATAATACATAGGACATTGGTTTTATGTATTAGCCATGGTCATGTGGGCTAATACATAGGACATTACCTACAAATTTTTGAACTTTCAAAAAATTTACAAAAAGCATGATAATTAGAGGGTTAAGCAAAATTTTCCAATAACAACTGTTGTACGATTAGGCTTGCAGTTAAGAGCATGTTTGGGATTGCATTTGAGAAATAGAGCTTTTAAGTCAAAAAGAGCTTTTGAGCAAAAGCTTCATTTTTAAGCTTTTGCCAAAAGTGTTTTTTTGGCCATTTTTAGGCTTTTTATATCCGTAAAAGCACTTTTAATTTTTTTACCAAACTATTATTTTTTTCTTCAAATGAGCTTTTTGAGTGTTAAAAGTACTTTTAGGCCCCTTAAACGCAATTCCAAACAGGCCCTAAGTGTGGCGTGGCGGAGTGGTTAGTAGTACTTGGTTGTTCATTAACTTAATCTAGCCCAAAAAGCTTAGACCAACCTTTAGCGGAAACCAGACCGTGGTCTCTAAGACAAAGCCCAATCACTTGATGGGCCTCAGAAGTCGAAAGTAAGTTACATTCAAATAAAGCCCTTCCAATAATGAGTTCTCTCTTTTATTTAAACAAAATGGGCTCACTAGAAACTATCCCCGATTATACCTCTGACATCCTCGGTTCCATTTCTGTCTCCTTGTCCTTGTCATGAAAAATTACAAAAGTTCACTTAACTTTTTTGAATATCACAATTATCTCCGGATCTTTTTAAGAAAGCATTTACGTCTCCGCAACTAGCGGTTATCCATTTGGCCAAAAAAATCATAGAGCTCCTCCCTCATCTTAGATTTTTTATGCTCAAATTTAAAGAAAAAAAAATCTATTATCAGACGAGGATAACTTTTATAAGGAATTGATGTAAATCTATTATCAGCCACCTTAGATTTGTTGGAGGTGGCCCGCGCCCATGGGGTGGCCGTGCAGCCACCTCCACCCATATGGGGTGGCTTGCTGGCCACCCCAGAGGGGTTGGGGTGGGCAGCGAGCCACCCTCAACCCTTTTACAATTTCTTTAAAAAAAAAAATGGAAAAACTTATGTAATTTGGTGTTTTAGTGTCTATTTGAAACGGTACAGTAATTTTAGGTGACTTATTTTTATTGATGGGAAAAAAAAAAAACTGATTTATACCCATGTCTATATAGAAATTATCCCCTTATCCCCTTATCATATAGATGATAAGGCTTCAATCAAATCTTTCTTTGCCCCAAATTTAGTGGGCAATAGAATTTACAGCCGTCTGCCAAACAGGCCAGCAAGCACAGATTTTATACGCTCCCGCCGTCCTACCGGTGGTCTGCTAGCTAGTGCTAACAATTATAAAAATAAAAATTGTCGTTTTCCTTAGGGGATAAGGGCACAGGGATGCCCCTTCATTGAATGCACCACCGGATTCGATCGGGGCGGTCGTTTCTTTCGGATTCTCATAACCAATTTTGACTTTTATGAGTTTGTCAAGAAGTTGGGGGACTTTATTTTTCTTTATTTATTTATTTTTTAGGTAACGGGGGACTTTCTTGATGAGATTATTTAGTACACATTGACCTCTTCCCCGCCACCCTTTTTCTGTTTTTTAAATCCCTTATTATATAACCCTTTTTTTTCTTTGATTGATCTTCAACATGCAACTAATTATAATAAGATATTTCAATTTGGGTTAAGACCAAATTAATGTAAATATAAGATATTTTTTACTAATTATATTTATATTAATGTATAAATATAAGATTATATAAAGGGATTAATACTTTAATCAAACATGTTAGAATCTTTAATCTTAATTTATTAATTTCATATTGAGTTTACAAGTTGTGTAAAAAATTGATAATCATTATTAAGGATATAAATTATTTTGATTAATAAGGATTCATTATTGTTGGTTTGATTTGTTATTAATTACCCTTAATTCAAGGGATTTGTTTTTAAAATTATGTCAAAGCTCTATAAATATAGCTATGTACGCAAATTATACATTAAGAAAATATGTAGTTTATTAAGGTTTTAATGTATGGATGCAAGCTATATGCCGAACTACCTTAATTTTTGTATTTTTTTCTCTCTCCTTTATTCTATATTAACCGTCGTTAATTTTATATTGAATTAGTGTCGAATTACAAATCATGTTGAAAATATCAGCCTTAGTCTCATCCCTCTCGCTAGGCTTGAATATTTGAAAAGTGCAACTTGTGATAAAAACAACTCTTCCGCAGCAAGGCTGCAGGGGGAGAACGTGCGTGATTTTGAAAGGGTCTTATTTGCATTTGTTTAAAAGGTTGATAAAACCACAGCACGGGTGGCGAGTCATGAGTTTGACCCTACTTCCATGGATTTAGAAGCTTCTTCTTCGGTCATCAATGGCGGTCAAAGCGACTGCCATCTTACCAAATTTGGTCGTAGAAAGAAAGCGTTAGCGGGTTTCTTCGAAGCTGGCAGCGTATATTAGGCAGTAACTACACCAAAAATGTTTGATTTGTCAACGGGGTGGGGTTGGGGTTGGGGTTGCTTCTACTAATTAAAAGTCTCCCAAATGAAGAAATGGCTTCGTCAGTAAATAACTGCGATCCTTAAGCCGTAAGGAAATTGAGATCGATCTACATAATAATTCAATGGAGAAATGTATGCAAATTTAGAGTGTAAACATATAATTAATATGTCGTTGAGTCAACTAATCAAATTGCGTCATGCCTTATGATAATCAACTAAGCAAAGGAGAATCTATGATATCATCACTTACGACAAGAAAACAATGAATACAATATATGTTTAGTAAGCAACAGAAAGAACAAAAAGAAAAAATTGGAAATGTTATACAATTGCGGAGTAATGTTCGGTGTCCTTTTCATGTCACTTTTATGTTCTTTCAAGAATTATGTAATTTTAAAATCACTATTGGAGCTGAAAAATGTATCAAATCCCAAAGATTTAATTACATACAAACAATTATGATATATATTTAGAAGAAAGAAAAAATCAAAACTAATATAAAAAGTTTGAAAAATATTAGGTATTCTTCTAGTGTTCTCCTAATTGTGACGTGACTTTTAAAATTATCGTTAAATTTGAGATTATCATTATTGACTTTTAATCTATTGGTGATTTTAAAAGTCACATTACAGTTGAGAAGATATCAGGGGAATACTATAAGAACACCTAATATTTTTCTAAAAATTTATCAAATCCTAAATATTTAATTACAAACAAAAAATTATTATATATATATAAAAACATCAAGACAAATATACAAATATATTATATAATCTAACATTTCTTCAAACTCAAGCTTTCAGCTTGACTTTTACAAAAAAAAAAAAAAAATCTATTTTTTTTTTGGTATTACAGTTTTATTTTTTTATTTTTAATTGGAGGGGTCTAAATCCTTATCCTCCAACGTTGATACGAAATATATCTGAAACATTCTCAGCCGATAATATACATGTGGCTCGTGGGTCGTGATTAATCTAAGTCATTTTCTCCTAAAACTGGTATATTTCGAAAGGGAGGAGATACGGCCCATATAGCCACCTCCCCAGAATTGGCAAGGGACGGTGACAGACTGACATTAGATGATAACGAGGTTTACGTACTTTAATTGTTTCTCCTCCCTAGTCATGTTTTGTGTCTAATCAACCTCCTAGTCATGTTTTGGCAATTGCTATCCAAAATCACAGGCTGACAGACTCCGTTACGTTAGCATAGCCCTTACTTCATCCGTGACTCACTGGCTCTCATGAGTTACCCATCTCTAGACCTGGAGGAATCTGATCCACTAACAAGTCCTTCCAGAAGCTACCAACGAAACACGTGGGCAACCCAGGAATAATCCGCGTGTATGTATGTGTGAACACGTGGTCCTTGTGAACCAAGAAACAGCGGGTCATTCATTCCATATCCGTACTATTCTCCAACAACGACTCGTCAAAATGAAAAGGCCAGAACCGTAAATACCTCACACACACATACACACACACTCACCGATATTTCGGACCGTCTGCCAACACCTGGGGCGGGGCCCACTTACGCGCTCTCCGCTACTCGTTTTCTCGGCTTTATTAGCAACGTAAATCAACATTGTTTCTTCCCCGAACACTGTTATTAAGAATTAAGAAATCCCCGTTCAAACTTAACAACTTCGTACTGGTTTCCCCCAACAATCACCAACCACCTTATTTATTTAAACCCCACACCCCATCCCCAACAGATTCAAAATCCCCTATATATATATCCTCCGCCTTCTTTGCCTCATTGATTGAAGTATTTTGAAAAGATGCAAGCGGGTTCAGTGTTGGCACTCTCTCCGGCCTTTAATCTCTATCCACCTGCGAGCGAATACACAGAGCTAGCGGATAAACTTAGCGGAGATTTCGGCGCAAAGCTTAAACTAGAGGTTTTTGGTTGCGAGTCTGGGGATATGGAAGATAAAGAAGCCTCTAAAATGGAAGCTTTGGATGAGAAATTAGTAGATGGAGGTGAAAACAGCGAAGAGGAGGAAGACGATGAAGATGAGGAGGAGTTCTCGTTTGCTTGCGTGAATCCCGACGGATCTCCGATTTCCGCAGACGACGCATTCGCCGACGGCCAGATCCGGCCGATATTCCCGCTCTTCAACCAAGATCTCCTTATCGCCGACGCCTACGACGGCGATTCGAAGCCTAAGGAGGGCTCCTCCTCGGCTCTCCGGCCGCCGCTGAGGAGGTTCTTCGTCGAAGAGCGCGATCATCCTCCGTCGTCGTCGACCTTGGAATCAGACGAGCTGGAGGAGAGCGCCCCCGCCGGGCCGTTCTGCGAGTGGTCCGGAAAGGCGGAGCTGAGCAAGAAGAGCAACTCCACGGGGTTTTCGAAGATCTGGAGGTTCCGGGACTTGGTTCGGCGGAGCAACAGCGACGGCCACGACGCCTTTGTGTTCCTGAACCATTCGTCGGCTAACGCAAAGCCAAGCAGCGAACCAACGACGGAGGCTAAGAAAAACGACGGCGTTGAGAAGAAGGAGAAGGTGGGAAAAGTGGAAGTGAAGAGGGTAGTGAAGGGTGCTAAAACGGCGTCGTCGGCGCACGAGGCGCACTACGTGAAGAATAGGGCCAAGAGGGAGGGAGATAAGCGGAAATCTTATTTGCCGTACAGAGTTGGATTTTTTACGAACGTGAACGGGTTAAGCAGGAATGTGCATCCCTTCTGATTGATTAAGCGCGAATCTAATTAATTTTTATTAATTTTTTTTTTGGGGGAGGGGGATTTGTTGTAGCTAATTTATTGAATAATTAATTTATGTAAATATGAGCAGAATAGAAGCTTTCCGTATATGTAGGGGTTTTCGAATTCTCAGCTCTGGATTTAGTATTACTGGATGGATGTTAACGTGAATATAAATTTCAGTGTTAACAGTAATAATTGTAATTATATTTTTGTTATTCAGGATTTAAGATTATCGAATTCTCTCTTTTATTATATATATATATATATATATACAAATTTCATTGATGGCCGTTGAATTTAAGAAGAGCCTTTAATGTGGGGTTGGCTCAATTATTGGTTACCTTTTATGATTTTGAGATTTTTCGCATTGCATTAATAATGGGCACGTGAAGAGCAAGGGAGCTGATTCAGAATGAAAGAAACATCATGGAAATAACGTTATTTTCATATAAAATAAATAACAAAAGGTATTCGTCATCGGTGGTGGTCAATGACATATGCCAACTTGTAATCTATTGGGAGTATGGAACTTCATTAAAAAATTGCAAGGGATAAGCATGCTTCTCTCATAGAAAAAATAAAAATATTACTTTAGTTGTAAACATTAGCCAATGGTCCCCAAGAAATCTAATTTCGAGTTGTTGACGTGGAAACGGTGGGAACCAAATCCCATTATTTGACAAAAACCTTAAAAAAAAAAAAAAAAGAAAAAGAAAAATTCAAAGTCTTGTTTGGATGAATGCGTGAAACAAATATCCGTCCTCTTCCAAAATTTGTTGAGAGAAACTTTGAAAGCAACGTGTAGATTAGACAGGAAAATCAAACGAGGAAGTGAGAAAGGAAACTTATTCTAACAGGATGAAGTTGCGCGAGAAGTTGCTCAGAAAAAGAAAAAGAAAAAAGAAGGAAGTGAGTGGGGAAGTTTCAGAGAGGAGGAGGATTTGAGAGCAACTTTTCTTGTTTTACAAGCCAAGTGGGTGGGGTAAGGGTCACCGCTTTTTATTCTTTCCTTTTGGATCTTTCTTGGGAGGCTTACTACAACGTACGTAGCACTGTAGAAGTTTCTGGGCCCCAACCATATCCACAGCCAGGCCCATTCTCTCAAAACTACCTTCATCTCATTTTACCCATGAAAAAATATGACTTATTAAATTTTTTTGAGGATAGCTTCCTCATTAAATATTAAAACATAGTCTATTTTAGACGCTTAGATTAAATAAACAACTGAGATTTATGAATTTGAAAATCTCAAATTTTAAAAAAATTCTAGAGGATCTCAATCCAGAAACTCATAAGCAAGCAATAAAAAAAAAAATTACAAAGACGTGATTCTCACATTCATTCTTAAAACAAGATTGAAGAAAATCACATGTAATTTGTACACGTGTCAGCTAAATAGATTGGATTTGAAGAAAATTGTCCTTTAAAATATATATATATATATATATATATATATATATATATATATATATATATATATATATTTCAAGTCACTCAATGATTATTTGTTCCTTAAAAACCTTATTACAAGGCAGAATCTAATGCAACGACAGGGAAATAGACAAGAAAAGTGTAGCTCATATTTTCTTTTTCCTAAATCAACACGGAAGGCTGCAGCTCGTCTTCATTATTTAACTCTAAATAGTAAATATGTACATACAATTAACAGGAAGGTATTATTATAAATAGCAGCAGCATTATATGGAACAAACCCCTCAAGCCAAGCTCTGTTGCAAGGAGTAAGCAACTCAGGATATCAACGCAAGTCAAAGATTTCAAACCTCAGATTTGAATTTTTATAGACATAAGAGCAATGCTCATAAAGGGGACTCCCATCTGCTAGTTCTTTGTGAGGATGAAATCCATTCTCTTGGCACTCTTTCAGAACACCCATTCCATCCGGGTCGGATACCCGAAATATTCCATAGCTCCTGGAGGAAATTCCTTTCATAAGTTTCTGAATAGTATTATTTATCCATATAAATTTACTCTTATCAGATGTGAAAAGATGAAACTGCCTCTACTGCAGTAGAAATAATTACTTTTATGAAGAAAGAAACTTAAGGATGCTGTCCAAGTATCTCTTTACTTTGTATTTCTTAAGCAGTATTATTTATTTACATATTTTACAAACTTATACTAAACTTGAGCTACACACATTGTATTTCAAAACAAATTGTCACATCAAATGTGAGCTAAAGACAGCACTATTAATAAACAAGAACTAAAAGGAGAATCAGTAGAGAGTTAAAAGTATGTGGTGCATATGTCCAATCCAGAACACAGACGAAGGCACCGCCGATTTCATTTCTAATATAACAAGCATTGTTAGTCCCCTCCCCTCCACCCAAGTTGGTGACAGTTAAACTACAATGTAAAGAGTTACACACCTTGATGCATCAGTTGGAGCCATGACAATGGCAAAAGCCTCAGGGACCATTACCTGGGAAAAAAGAAGAAGCATTTTAAGTTTGTCTTCCAATTAACCAATTGGGAACCAGAACAAACTATTCCATGCATTATTTAGTCTTTGCAAGTAATACTACTAAAACTAGTTGAAAGTAAAAGGGGAATAGGATGCAAAAAAAAGGCCAAGTATTTTGAATCAACACAAAGTACCCAAAAGCTAAAACTACCTCATAACAAATTTTGAATAAAAGCTGATATAGACTTGAAACATTCAGAATTTCTGGTTATCCTATGTGCAGGCCGATTAGCAGAATAATTAGCCAATTGTTTCTTTTGTTTTTTGGCCAAGATATTTGTTCAAAAATATTTTGAATATCTTTCCATTTTAATTCCCAGTTCAGTATGATTTTTGAAGTATACTGTCTCACCATAGTCCTTCCTAATTACTATAACTGGGTAGGGGTTTATCTATTAATCTGATTGGCAAGTTACACGAGCAATATGAGGTTCTTGAGCCAATATCTACACCCTCCATACCATCCTCATGGAGGGAGTAAATGCCAACTAGCGCTCATTGGAAATAACTAAGTAGGATGATATGCCAATTTGCTGCCCAAAAGATCAAGACAACCTTCCACCATATTGTCAGGAGAAGAAAACGATAAATTTTATGAGGCAGAAAATTCCCCTGGTCCTCGGCCCGAGCTGTATGAGGCATAAAATCATCTCCTGTACGGACAAGGCGCAACTCCCAGTGCATTAAGGAAAGGAAGCTACAAACTATTTGGGCACTCAAATCAAATAAAATAAATAAATAAATGTAATTCCTCAATTAATGACAAAGGGCGCCCGCACTTAACTCAGTCAATTACCTGATACGAATACTGAGTGTGCAAATCTACTGATGACATGAAACATTTTTGGGAAGGATGTGTCTGAAAATGAATATAAAGGGTTAGGCAACAGTGAACAAATACAGCTAACTACCATCCAGAATGAGCTGGATATCTAAATATAGTAAAAAACAGGAAAGAAAGAAAAAAAAAAACAGAAGAAAAGAAAAGAAGAAGCTAGCTGATCAAACATGAAGCAAAAGCAGGAGAATAACTGATAATCATAAAAGATGTCAAAAGCATTCTGGTTGGTGTGGAAGCAGCAAAAATGAACATAGACATCAAGAAAACAATAGTATGTATAAACTATTACCAAAAATAGACAATCTTGACAAACTTTATAGTGTTATTGATGCCAAGACTCGAGCACTTCTAGTCTTTGACAGTGCATTAGAACACATGAATATGCGAACAAGAGAAGGAATGATACAAAAAAAAAGCATAGATGGATGTGCATACATGGATCCAACCCACAGGAAGAAGAGATCTCTCATTTTGAATGGCAAAAACTTCCTCCTCGTTTATAGCCTGACACTGTCATTCAGAATTTAAGTCAGAGGTAAGCAGTAATGGAATTACACATTATGGAAAAGCACAATCAAGAGGAATAAAAAGGCCTTGAAGACTAACAGAACTGGAAGTCGATTCCTGTTTGGGTATGATCAGAGTGGTTACGTACAATGTTTCTCTTTCCTGGACACATGAAGGAAATAATCATACAATAGCTTTAACTTAGCAATACATACTCCTCAAATCAATCCCCACCATCCCATATTAATGGATAAAACTTCCTAAACAAAATTGGGCCAATCATGCTGTATGCAACTCCAGCAGGATGACAATATATTTCAGGCTCTAGAATGTAGAGAGAAAGCATTAATCTTACAAGAAAGGCGCCAAGATTTCCACAGGTTTCCAGATCCTTGTCCGTGTTTTCTTTAGCAAGCTCAAGAAAATCCTCCATCAACCGTGGCGACTAAGAACGAATATGACACTGACGTATTAGCCATCTATTTTTTAAGTCAATGACATATAACCATAAAGTAGGCATGCGCTTAAAGCAACACATGGAACTTGAAAGTAAGAAGATATTTTTTAGGAAGCTAAGAAGCATGGGATTAGTAGCATGATTTTGTAAAAGAAGAATACAGTGATGCCAAACAATAAAAATAACAAAGAATTTTTTAAATAATAAATCAAAACAAAAAAATGGCGCAGTTCATGTGTTCTTACTATATGTACATCTCGCAAGACCTGAGATGTGGTTGACTCAGTAGATGACTTTGAGTGTCCATGCTCTGAATCAGCCACTGGAATATGTGAAACATGTGCACCTTGAGGCAAACTCTCTATGCAAGAGATTATAGGAGAAGGAGATGACAGAGTAACAGTATGAACGATAATACGCTGACATGTGCTGGCTGTCTTAATGGTTGCACAATGCAATTCAAGCGGGGAGCAACTAGTTCTAGAATCCATGGAGTGTATAGATGCCATCCCAGATTTTTCTTAATAAATCATCACCAGGCCATATTATAGCAAAACAGAAACACAAATTTATATTCGGCACTGAAGAAGATTCTGCATAGAAATGGTAACCTTTGAAATTTTGTATTGGGGTTCCCTGAAGTGGACGTATTTTCTGTGGAAAAAGTGAAATCTCATACCTTGGGTCCCTCAATTCTGTTAGGACAGAATTTCTAACCTGTGTAAGTAATCACAGTAAATGAGAAACAATCCCAGTTGGATCTCAGAAAATATGAAAGAAAAAGGACTATTCTCCCTGAGAGTTCTAAACTTATTATAATCTTTTAACTTCAGCATCATAGCTTGAATTACAGGCCACTGAGAGGTAATAATATCTATGGAAGTTCCATCCCTCTCAAAGACATTTTCCAATCATTCATGAATTCCAAATACAGGGGAATACCGAATACCCTCTTTAGAAATAAAGTCAACAATGAAAAACACATTGTAAACAGTAAAGCATGGCTCTTACAAGTAAATCTTAAAATTTATTTCCTTAAATACTCATAAGTGAAGTAACAGTATTGCCAAGTGACACTTCTACCATCATCTTACTTACATTTAGAAGGGCATAACCTTCATGAGATAGTGAACCACAGGCCACTAGCGGTTTCAAAGTTGCCCATTCTTCAATGGACTCCTTGTAAATCAGGGAGAGTATTGGAGCCACAATAAATTCTAATTTAACATTTCATTTTCAAGGAAGATAGACCTAAAAAAGTTCATGTTTATGTTCATTTCTCATGTGCCATCCAGACTCCATGCTTCATGTAGCAAACACACCCATCTGTTCCTATTGAGATACACATATGCCAATGCAAACACCTAAAGCTAGTGGTGGAACTTGCAAGTCGTTTTATGTCGACCACATGTTTCATTCACAATTGTCATCTTCCCTACTTCTATATTTGATAGATACCATCAAACGACAGCAGACTCAAGATGTTGTATGTACCTTGTTATAACGAAGCTTTTCTTGTGTTGAATGGTGTCGTCCAACTCCGATGCTGATTTATAACTTCAGAGAGCCTGCGAATCCAGTTTTAAACATACCTATCAACGTCAATCCTTCTGCAAAACTAGAGAAAAAGATTCCAAGTCACCTACGAAATTTGGGCTCCTGCAATGAGAAAATTGTTAAAGAGTTGATTAAACGATTAAATTTACCTCTTTCTATTAGCTTAAACAAACAAATCAAAGCAGAGAGGAAAGCCCATAAAGATTCACCAGCAAAACAGGAAGAGCAAGTTATAGCTGAAGCAGGGGAGGGAAATGGTGGTAGATAACTAAACCAAGAAAAAACCAGTAAAAATTCTGAGACCACAGAGGCCCAGAGGGAAAAAGGGTGGGGGAAAAAGTGAGCAAAAGATGCTTGGCAGAGGCAACAAGGAAGGAAGAAAAGAAAAGAAAGAAAGAAAGTTAGCTTTAATCTAACACTCTAACACAAATTTCATTCTTTGTCATATATATCTTCAGCTTAAGATGCTTATTTTATAAAAGACAACTACAAGGCACAAAAGTCCTGATCTTCAAACATCACAATAATGAAACCAAAACTAACATCTAAAGACTAAAATCCAAGTTAAAAGGCCATAGTTGAAAGCAAAGAAAGACACCAGCACATATCTGAACAACACTAACTACCAAAGATTAAGACACCATCTGGGTCATATACTACAACGTGCTATAAGCACCCTTTGAGAAATTAATCAATTAAAAGCACCCTTAAAATCACAGAAATTATTAACCAAAGGGGATATTTTCAACACAGTTTCATCCGCAAAAATTTAAAGTTAAAAAAATAATAATAATAAAAAATTTCGCAAGCTCATGCCTATATGCTTTTGCCTTACCCAAAATCCAAATGAATATACATAAGGATATAGAAAATAAACGAAAAAGTTGAAAAGGGATTGTTAGATGAAAGAAAGGACCTGGTGGACGAGCTGATTAGCAATCCTGTAGTAGAAGATGATCGAAATTCGGCGGTCAGCTTCTCTTCCTTCTTTCTCCAATGAGGTCAAAGAGCTCATCATTTTTCCGTACTGATTTTCATTTTTCACACCGCAGCTCGCTGTTCAACATGCGATACCGTCTGCGCTATCCTTTACTGTTGCTCTTATTACGACATCTTTTGCACGGTAGTTTGAGGCTTTTCCGTCTTATTTACAAACGACATGGAATGTTTTGCCATTTTTGTCTTCATGTTGTTTTCCATAGACGACATCATGGGATTTAAACTCAGCTATAATAAAATTACGACGTCATCACTGGCCATGGCATTCTCATCCGCGGATTCGGGTTGTTGCCCCTGATGTATTGATTCGAAGAACAAAATATGAGAAAACATTTATGAAATTTATTGTTTCAACATTTCACTTCAATAAATAGGTAGGTTGTTTGAGATTTTGAGTAAATTTGCCTTCTCCTATCTGAGAACACACAATTGGTGAGAATCTCATAAAGTTTCTCTTCCATCTCCATCACTTCTTCCTTGGACCGAAGTTGTGTTTTATATTTGGAAAAGGGAAAAGTTCTTTTTGTGTTTTTCGGATATTATTTGATATGAAAAATTACTATTTATCCCAAAATTGACAGCGTTTTTCAATTTTAACATCAAAATTTTAATTTTTGCAATCCACCCCACAAAGTTTCAGTTTTTTTTTTTTTTTTTTTAATTCGACCAATATTAGCTCAAAATTCTCATATTGCCTATAATTTTTATTTTTTATAAAAAATAAAAAATTATGGGTAATCTGGAAAGTTTTTTATACAATTGGTCAAATTGCAAAAATATAAAACTTTGAAAGGGTGGATTGCAAAAATTAAAACTTTGGTGTTTGAATTGACAAACGGCAAAACGCTGTCAACTTTAGGGAGTAAACTATAATTTTTCCTATTTTATAAAAAAGTAGAAAATAAACTCATCTCACTTCTCCCTCATATTCTTTTAGAAAATAATATTCATATAAAATTAGCATAACACCACAAGAAACCGTAGTATTTCTCTTTAAAAATGATTGTTTTTCTCTTTCAGTTCTTCTCATCCTCTCCATTTTCAAAATCATCATTAAATTTACGAGCTTATGTGTGGGATTCACGTACACTCTAGAGATCTAATGGTAATTTTAAAAATTAAGAGAATAAGAGAAGAAACAAAAGAGAATGTATATCATGTCTCTATATTTTAAGTGCTCCTATAAATCCTACAACTTTTATTGTAAGTTTTTTTACAAACAGTTACTCCACCTAATATTTATCCAGTCAACCACTAAACAATATAAGTATAACAGAGACTATCATCTCAATTTGTGCTTAGTACTACAAAGTTATCTACAAATCGATATAACCTTTCATAATTAATAAACTAATTAAGATTATATGATTAACCAGATTTTTTACTTAATTATTCTACTAAGTATAAAAAAACATACTAAAATTTATAACCCAAACATTTTCCTTTTTATTTATAATTTTGATGTACGTGTATAAATGCAGGAGTAGTTTTTTTTTTTTTTTTTTTTTTTAAACAAAGAGGGGGAAGGAAGACTGGAAGAGCACATAGAGGGCTGCCAGGCATCCCAATACTTTTTTTCAAATTCCCTTTCCCAAATAATCTGGACCCCGCATTCATTTAAGAAAAAAAATAATAAATCTATTTATTTATTGAATGGACTAGATCATTTGAGAAAAAGTACTCAAATGTCTAGTATTATCCGAGCGCATAAGCACACACCGGTGAGTTTTAGCTACTTTCAGCCAAACTTATTGGCCCAAAATGAGAATACTGTACGGAGGCTCAATGGGTTGTGTTTAGCTTCGGGCCGCCACAAATATGGTCCAATCAAATTCAAACTAGTCTATTCCCCCGAAGATTTTTTTTTTTTTCTCTCTCTCTCTCTCTCTCTCTCTCTCTCTTTTAAATAAAAATATTAACACACAATTTCAAAATTATTTTTCCTTTTACATCACATCCAAACACTTTTTTCAATTTTTTTTTTTTAAAAAAAAAATCTATAAAAAACATTAACAAGAGGAGAAAAAAAGGTTAGGAGTCAAATGTTGAAAATAAGGAGAATAACTTCTATAAGGAGCTGATTTGTGCCCACCAATAAGCAGTTGCTACCTAAGATTATTGCACAAATCCAAATAACAACAAAAACACCAGATTATATAGCTTTAGTACTTTTTTTTTTTTTTTGGTAAAGTCCACTTAATCCCCTCAAACTATCACCATAATGACAATCTACCCCCCAAACTGTTAATTGCGATAATTTACTCCCTAAATTACCAAAACAATGACAATGTACCCCTACTTTTAACAAAATGATGAAATTATCCTTACTAAAATAAAAACAAAAATACTAAAATTTATTTATTTTTTCAAAATTTTAAGGGTATTTTTGTCTTATCAAAAATTATATAGGAGTAATTTCGTCACTTTGCTAATATTTGGGGGTACGTTGTCATTGTTTTTGTAGTTTTGGGAGTAAATTGTTGCAATTAATAGTTTGAGAAGTAAATTGTCATTGGAGTGGTAGTTTGAGGGAATTAAGTGGAATTTATCTTGTTTTTTTTTTTCTTTAAGAATATGGGGAAGGGCTGTGGGTGGCTCGCCGCCACCCCAGCCCATATGGGGTGGCCGGCGAGCCACCCCATGGGTAGAGGTGGCCGCGCGGGCCACCCCCAGTCCATTTGGAGTGGCGGGCGAGTCTATCTAATTTATTCTAAAATACTAAGGCGTCACTTGATGAGTGGCCAATGGACACAAAGGAGTAGGTTTACACCACCTCCTCTCCTTATAAAAGTCACTCTCTGAAAATAAGACAGCTTTAATTTGTTTGGTAGGAAGACAAAAAAAGACATGTTTATCAACCAGTGCACCATGACTGGTTTTAGACGATTAAGCAATGTGGAACGTGGGAATCTCATCCACAGGATGAGGATGAGGATGGTAGTCGCTTTCTTTATCTCCCCCATTACCATTTACTCCATAGGGCATAGGCCCTCACCAATTCTTCCATGTACGTACGTTGCCATGGATGGCCACGACTTCCATCAGTTTTCTGGCTCCTGACCTTTTATTATGTTTGATGTTTCCCACCCACTGATCTAATCCAAACAAAGCGTACGTCCTACAGATTTCTAACAAGCCCTGCTGGAAATTTTCTAGCTCTCTCTCTGGTACTCTCTCTCCCAACATGCTACCCCTTGGATTTATTAGGGTTACAGGCTTACAGCAAATATTAATGGATTTTACACCACACAGACACATACACTGCGCGCACAGTGTAGTCAATAATGGAGTGCTTTATTGGCTTCCTTTTAATCATGCACCGCCCCCTATTTCAAGTATAGTTTTTGCTGTTGTACGTGTACTATTTATAATTTGTTTAATTTTCTGTTCTGAAATAGGGGGGAGATTGAGGATTACCCAAAGGGAACCATGGCTGGAACATTTAGGAAGTGCCTGATGCTATGCTGTACAAGCAAGGTTTCGTAAGTTCTGTTAACTGTAATTACCCACATGGATTTTTTTTTTCTTCCAATTAATTAGTGGAATATTGTTCAGTATAGTATTACAATCAAATGTGTAAAGACGGTGGCAGACTATTAAGAGATTAGTCTCAAAAAAGAAATGTTATAAATGTGAGTGAGTGATTAATGTAATATAATTAAATTAAAATTTAATAAAAAAATAATTAAAAAATAAAAAAGCTTTTGAATTGAGTGATAATTAATTAAGGTTACAAACATGAATATTAAAAAGAGGTAATTTAAGGTATGTTTTTAGAGGGAACCTAAAACCTTCCTTCAAGCCAAGGTTTTGAAATAAACCTCTTTAAAATATTAATCGCCTTAACATATATATTTTAAAATCGATGAATGATTGGGAAAGGGAAAGCAAGTCCACTACCTAGGAAGAAAGTTTAATTTGACTAATTAGAGAGATTAATCCAAGTAGGAGAGGAGCCCACTTGTTAAGATTTTGTTACGTCATTTAATTTTAATCATATGATCCCAAAAGGAAGGATATTATCTGCCAAATAAAGAAACAAAGAAAAAAAAAGGGATCTTAGCAATAGCTCACACCAACATGCATGTAATGTTGCGTCATGCGTGCATTGTAACGGTTAAAAAGTTGGGCTAAAATAAGCTATTTAAATAATAATGTGTACAATAGAACTATGCACTCTTTGTTGCCTACTATATATGCTGCTTTAGCATACCTCATTTGAGATTCCTTGTAATTCTTAAGAATTGTATAGAATTACTATTCACTCAATTTCAACCGTTTATTTATAATGAACGGTTAAAGTATTCTCAGCAGCTACTCTTAAGCTGCTTCCCTTTCCTATACATAGAAAAAATCTCAAAAAAATCACAAAAACTCACTTACAATAGCTTCCTTATATCTTCCCTAAACATTACATTGGATTCAACTGTAACAATCCATATAGTTTATTATAATTATAAAATGACATTCTTTCTTCTCACACTTTTCAATGCAAAATAAATGAATATAAAAACAAAACAAAAGTAAAATAAATAATGTTTTAATGTTATAGGGAACTATAAAATGAAACTATTGTGGAGTGTATTTGAATAGGGGGCAAAAAGTAGTTTAGTTCCCTAAACTTAGAGAAAATGAGAGAAAAATTATTGTAAATGCTCTTAGAAACGAATTAGATCAATAATATTTAATTGTCTCTCGTTCTCACTTATTTTGGGGGTGATCGACCTAACCTGACCACCCCTTCGAGGTGAGAGAATGGTCGAATCACCATCAAACATGATTTTAGGATCGGTTCAAACACTTCTGGCTTGCTTTAAGGTCGTTAACCCTTCTACTGTTCTGGATTGGGGTGACAATTTCATTGGATCTTAACTTCTTATTGATAACATTGCTCAGTGTGTACGTGGAGGCTGTGAGCCACTCATTGTGAATTGCGGACCCTCGAAAATATACGGCCATGTGAATTCGAAGTGGGAAAAAATAGAAAAATGTTTTCCTCGGTTATCCATAAGAGCCGATCCAAACTATTATTAAATACTTTATTTTATTAATTTAAATGCAGCAAATGAAACTTCTAATCTGCGTGTCCAGCCCGTTGAAAATCTTTACAAGATCCCATGAACCTGTTGGCTGTCGCTAAGTTTGTCTACCTGGGCTGGGGTCATCAACTTCTCGCCCGGTTGTTTCTAACGCCGTGTTGACGAAAAATCCCATTTATCCGATCGAAGCGCATTAGTATCTCCCATTCTTGCTTAATTGGATGGTTTGCTATTTCTTTTTTTTTTTTTCTAACTTTTGCCTAACTTTTGTACCCTACTTTCAATATCGGTCCAAAAATGCATTTCTTTTCTAGTCCTATATCCAAAAGTCCAATCAGCACCCACTTTATGATATGGTCCATTACAGTCTTCCTCCAAATGCCTCTTCATTGGATGAAAAATTTGATAAGTCATATCAACAATTAAAAGATGTTGGGGATTAAAAATAGTCAAGGAAGGGTGTATGACGTACAAAAGCCTCCTCTAATTGGCTTAGGGCCGGAATTAAGTTTTTCTAGGGTGGTGGTGGTGGGTGGGGGCCTAAAAATTAGTTCTGAAGGACCACTTTATATAAAAAATGCTGACTTTGTTAAAGGACTTCATAAGAAACTAGCTTTATGGGGCTAAAAATATTTAAAAAGAAAAAATGTTGACTCTTTTTTTTGGAGGATCATGGCCTTCGATGTGGTGTTCCACATTGCCTGAACATGGAGATGGAAATGTACTTAAATGTATACTTACTTCCTTAATAACGTGTTTTAAAACCGTGATAGTCATGATTCTATCAGAACTCTATAGTTAAGCGTGCTTCTGCGAAAGTAATAGAGGGATGGGTGACCTCCTGAAAAGTCTGGTTTGAGGAAAAGCCAAAAACGAACAATATTATGTGTCAATGAAGTGGAGTATTACATCCAAAGGATAATATAGGTCAAACTCTAATTATTGGATAGAATTTTCAAGGAAAGTTCAACTTTTAAAACATAGCGAGCGAGTCTCGCAACCTCTTATTTTAGACTGTTTGACAAATTTTTGCTTTTGTCAATTTTATGAAGTAGATTTTATTGACAGGTTTATTTTTTTGAAAAAACGACCCCAAGGTCAATTGTTTATTTAAACCATAGCTAAAAAAAACCTAAAACTAAAACTAAAACCCTCCAAAATGGCCCTAATTAGTTACTCCAAGGAATATCCAATTGGCCATTGTATCATCCGATTTATACGTTACTCTAATCTTGACTATGATGAGTGTATGACAATGGTAGAGCAAGAATAGGATCGGATTAAACAAAATACCCCCCTTGATTAGGTCATGCCATAACTATAGGAACGTGATTAGATGAAGAAAAACAATTTCATAATTGAAATTAAAAAAATATATATTTCTTATGTTATTTAAAATAGTTTATTTCCCGTGACTCATACTAAGCCTCTATAATCATACAAAATCCAGTCGCGCGCTCAACCCACTCAACTTTCTGATCACAGCCATCAATTATTTTCTACTTTCCCATTTTTATATATTTAAATGTGGGTCATGTTATCTTTCAGAAAAAACAAAGGTGAGCCAAATTATTGGTCGTCATCCACTCCTGACCCACCACGTGGTTACCACATACGTCGTCTTTAGTTGACTTTTAGCCACCTCAACACCCGCTGGCCATATTTTAAGCCATCGGTTTTACTTTTTCCTCTTGTTGAGCTGGTCTCCCATCAGTCAGGAGTAAAATATTTGAAGCCCAATCACAACCGCTGCTCGCAGACCCGTCTCCATCTCACGGTCTTGAGTGCCTGGTCCATGGCCGGTTGTCACACCCCATCTACACTGAAACGATAAAATCGTTGCTATTAATTTCCGGCCACGCACAAAAACATGTCACCATATAATGCGTTTTTCATCTCTGTCATTTTTGGATTTTTATTTTTGTTCTTTTGGGATAAAACTATGGAATGTGACGCTGTAATATCATCCTATTTAATGCGTCAACTTCACACCGACCTATTATTTTATAGGAAAATATGAGGTATTTTTTTTTAGTGTTTTTTTGGTCTCATTTCAACTGTGATGTGGCTTTTAAAATCACTAATAAATTAAAAATTAATAATGATAATTTTAAAAGCTACGAACATCAAAAAAATACTATAAGAACACCTAACATTTCCCTATTTTATATGTGTCTTTCTTTTTATTTTGTTTAAACAACTTACATAAAAATAACTTTAAAATACTCTATTTAAACCGATATAGAATAATTATAGAGAATATTATTATTATTCTTATTAAAATACTAACATGAAATATTTAAACGACTAATTATATTTTTTTAGGGCACTGGTAGGTGCTCTTCTAGTGTTTGCTTCGTGTCTTTTCAATTGTGATGTGACTTTTAAAAGTATCACTAAATTTAATATTAACATTATTAACTTTTAATCTATTGGTAATTTTAAAAATTAAATCACAGTTAAAAATACAAAAACATCTAGCATTTCCTATTATTATTTTATGAGTCTTACTTATTCAAACAAGCACTTTGAACTGTTCAGACACTTGTACAAATAGATAAGCTTTATCGGTTACAATTTGATCAATAAATATTGCCCTCGAGACAACAAAAAAAGAAGAAGAAGGTATGCATATAGAAGACGTAACTGTACGTAATTTGTAGAATTAACCTGGGGCTTAATCGTCCAAGCGATGAAGTTGAGCTGGATTGGTCAATACAATAAAGTGCGAGAGGCATGCCTTGGCTTTCTCAGGGCACCCTATACATACGTGAGGCGAGCCTGTTAGAAAGTGAGTGCGTGATTAATTAGGTTCTTAATTCTCTTCCAAAACTCGAAACCAGCAAGAATCTCTGAGAAAGGTCCGTACAGATGCTCTTTGATCTTCTTTTTTTCCTGTCTCTGCAAGTACTCACGCTTTCTCGGTGTTTTTACGTCTTTATGAAACGATTTCGATCTGATTCTCGCCCACGGTTCTTGTTCCTTTCATTTCGAATTTGGGCGACTCGTAAGCCTTGCTTTGCTGTTTTGGGCTCTTTTCTGAATCTAATTTCTCTCTCTCTCCCAACGTTGTTTCTGAGAATTTGGTGTTGTTCATCCAAACAAGAAATGCGATCCTGCTGTAATCGTTTGAGCTGAATTCTTATGCCTACAATTTTACACGAATCTGACGATTTTCAAAACAACATGTTTGTGTAACTGTGTTTTATCTGATTTTGGGGCCGACCCATTAAAGAAATGAATCCGATCAATTCTCTTTGATTAACCATGCTCCGATTTTTATTTATTATTATTATTTTTTTTTTAAATCTGAAAGAAATATCAAACGGTTCAGTTTCTTATCAGAAATATCAAACGGTTTAGTTTATTCTTTGTTCATTTCCTTCGGTGAATCACAACTTATTACTTTCCTATGTTAATTCTTGGAATTAGCAGAAAGAAGACATGGCGACGGAGTCATACGAGGAGGCCATTGCAAAACTCACGAACCTTCTCAGGTACGCGGTCTTCTCTTTGCTTTATCGTTCAAACAAGCAGTCCTCTTGGACCGTAGTTTCTCATTTCAGTAAATATTCAACAATTTTCCGTCCTATACTGTCATTTTGCATTCCATTCTTGAGCTCCCATCATTAATTCAGACAACATTTGTGGACGCGTTTGAGGTCGTTATTTTTCTAAGTGGGACCCAGAATGGACGGCTTAGATCAGCCGTTCGTCACACGGGTCCCACCTGAACTGATTGTAGTCTGAGAATCTGACTCTGGTAAACAATTTTCTGTTACAGTGACAAAGCTGACCTCGAGGGCATCGCCGCCGCAAAGATCAAACAGATAACGGCCGAGTTGGAGGCGACCGATTCGATGCCGTCAGATCCGGTCGAGAGGATCAAAAGCGGGTTCCTCCACTTCAAGAAACAGAATTTCGAGTACGTTCTCAAAGTCCTTGGAAAGCTGTAGCTGGAACATGCTGTTTGTTTAAATTCCCTCATTTTGCTTCCAAATGCCCAAATTACCCTTTCCATGTCCATTAATTGGTAATTTATATATAACTAGTAGATTCGGATATGGCTTTGGTCCTTTTCGGTTTAACAAACTACCATTTGGTAGGTAAATCACTAATGGATTTTTTTTTAATTATAAATTAGTTACAAATTTAAGGCGCCAGTTTATAATCCATGAAATTATCAAGGGTATACCGTTGATATATAAGCCACTAATTAATTAAATTGATAAGTCAATTTTTTATTTTATTATTTTAATAATTAGGTTTAATTACATTTTTAGTACATAGCTTTTCATGTTTTTATTTTTTCTCACATACGTTTGAATTTGTATTATAGATGGTATTTAACTTATGGGTAAATACTAATTTAATACATCTGGCACCATTAAATCAGTCAAACTAACAGACTGCCATGGTAATAGTTTTGGCCACCCCTGCCATGGTAATATACTAAGGAGTGGTTCAGCCACCCCGAATGGCCAAAAAGTTGGTGGCCAAAACTACATATATTGCAGTTTGTTAGTTTGGCTGACGGAATGGCGATAAGGAATACCGAATATTAAACTGGTATTTACCTATAAGTCAGTTACCATCTATGATATGAATTGAAACCTATGTGAAAAAAATAAAAGCGTGAAAACATAACTACTAAAAAAGTAATTAACCCTATTAATAATAGATTGTCATACAGTTTATAAAGATATTTGTAGTATAATTTATAATTATCCTAAATTTTAGTCCACAAGTACAAAGCTTTTCAAAATTCTATCTGCAATGGCATCAATGAATTTGTGTAGGCATTTGAAGGTACATATGGAAGTTATGCGGTTCACTTATTTTAAATGTTCGTGATGCAGACATTTGTATGGTTGAAATAGCATGATACTTTATGGTACTTTTAAGATGCCAAAAGCATAAATAATTGGGATATTCCCGGATTGTTGGGGCTCAGTAAGCTTCAAGGATTCCTGAAAAAAAAAAAAAGTTGTATCCGTAGAAAAACATGGAAAATTTATTTAATTGATGGATAAAGTTATTTAACTGAGGGATTGTCTGTATTAGTAATTTACTTTTTTAGACACTGATTGGTGTTACGGCGTTGCCTTTTTTCAGACAGAATCCTGTACTGTACGGTGAACTTGCCAAAACACAGAAGCCCAAGGTTTGTTATCCTATTATCAGTAACGTTTTGTTTTTTAGTTTAAAATGGCATTTATATCATTTTCCCAAAAAGATTGCACGAAGTAATTTTATCTGATTTTTGCTGTTGGTAACAATTTTTTTCCTTTTTCTTTTTCCAAATAAAAACATTATAAAATAAGTTATAATTATTTTCACTTGCTATATTTAATTTCTAACATAGTTTTTGATGCGCAGTTTATGGTATTTGCATGCTCAGACTCCCGTGTTTGCCCCTCCCATATCCTGAATTTCCAACCGGGGGAAGCCTTTATGGTACGAAACATTGCCAATATGGTCCCGCCATACGACAAGGTTTGCCCAGAAATATATTTTTGTTTTCGTTTCTAGCTAGATTACTTCCAGTTATCTGCTAGGTGTCATATATTGATTGGGTTGGATGTTGCCACGCTTGGCGACAGCCGACAACCGGCAGGTGGTCATGAATTATGGAGAAGGACATTAACCTAACTCTTAATCAATTCCTCAGAAAGCCGTGTTTTAATTTTTCTAATATCTTTTTTTTTTTTTAATTATATCTGTTTGGTTACTACAGAACAAATACTCAGGCGCGGGAGCGGCCATTGAATATGCAGTTTTGCATCTGAAGGTGAATACGATACCCTCCTACTCTTTCTGCCGTCCACCTATATTCTTACACGTCATCTATTTCTTTAGTGGTAGTTTCTCTTTTGGTGGGAGGGACACTCGTTTCTTCGTCGTGGGGGAAACGTGATGTCTAGTCACTGTTTCCAAAGTAAACGCAATTTCTTTAAATATTTTGCTCATATTTGTTTTTTCTCTTATATTATAAATTAATTATTAAATTTGTAGGCTTACAGAAACTTTACATAAGTCAATGATATATCCTACAAATTTAATAATTGATCTATTTAATTTATAAGAGAATATGAAGAAAAAAAATATGAACAAATTATTTCTTATTCTTAAATTACATAATTTAAATCATTTTTAGGCATCGAAACACTTGAAAAATGCTATATATTAAAATGTAACATGTTATCGAGGTAACCAAATAGAATTTTCTTCCAAAAAGTTTCATTTTTCACTTTTGTACAAATGCTTTTTTTTTTCTTCATAAAAATCAAAGATAAGTTTTTGTTCAAAGCTTTTTTACAACATAAGAGAGCAAAAACCTGATAAAAATATGTTTAATTTTCAACTGTAATACATAACATTTTTCAAGCGTTTCGATATCTAAAACTTACTTGTTATTTGAGAGGAATCGTAATCATTTATCATGTTTATAATAAACATTTCCCTTTTCGCTCATTTTTCATTGTCTGTACTTCAATTTGAGAGATAGACCATTAAAGATAAGAGTAATGCTAGGTACCATTTTTTTGTCATTCTAAAATTCTCTTAAAGTTGACTTTTAAAATCACCATTAAATTTTAGATGAATTATACTTGAATTTTGATCAAATAGTAATTTTAAAAGCTACATCAGTTTTAAACAAAATTTAAAAGGATAAAAAAATAATACTTACCATTACTCTAAAGATAAAGAGAAACATTAAGCAACTGTTCATAGTAGTCCTATAAATTATGAAACTCGTAATAAATGATTGCGCTGGTTGAATTGTTTTAAGAAGATAAAAAATAAAGTAAGAATAGTTTGGCTAAAAAGAAAAAGTACTTGCATGACTTTTTTTTATTTTATTTTTTATTTTTGCCCTTTATTCTAATAGTACTGATCCAAAAGAGAATAATGTAATTTCAGGTGGAAAATATTTTGGTAATTGGACACAGCTGTTGTGGTGGTATAAAGGGACTCATGAATATCCCGGACGATGGGACCACGGCCAGGTACAAGTCTTCTAACATGATGACCCGTGAAGAGCATAGTTTTTTTAGCACGATTAATTAAATAAAATTCATACTATAAAGTTAAACCTATTCCAATATCCAAAAAATTGAGAACAAAAAAAAAAAAAACTATATATATATAAGCATGTCAACCAAAAAAACATTTTATGTTTCACTTTCCAGTGGTGCCATATTCTTGGAAGCGTACAAAAAGTAAGATAAAGCAAGAATGGCATCTTTCAAACTTATCAGAAAGAGATAGCTAGGAGTACTCATATGATATATGATATGTTTGTTTTTTTAATTAATATTAATCCATTATGGCTTCGCATGTCAACATAGGATTCGGGATACATATAGTTTACTGTACATTATGGATATGGGTAATTATACCCAAAACTGAAAAATTAATGACGGACACGTGGCATTAATTAAAAATATTTGTTTATGTGTATTGAAATTTCAGTGAATTCATTGAGCAATGGGTCCAAATCTGCTCGCCTGCAAAGGCCAAGATCAAGACAGATCACAGTGAGTTGAGCTTCACGGAGCAGTGCACCAACTGCGAGAAGGTAAATTACGATGCACCATATTATTATATAATCACAATTAATTAAGGCAAATGAAAATGCTCAAAATATGTGAATTAATTGACCTAATGCAGGAGGCTGTGAATGTGTCACTGGGAAACTTACTGACGTATCCGTTTGTGAAAGATGCTGTGGGGAAGAAAACATTAGCTCTCAAGGGTGCACATTACGATTTTGTCAATGGAACGTTTAAGCTCTGGGATCTTGAGTCCAAAATTTCACTCTTTTTGTCGGAATGAGCATCTGCCATTGTCGTCCTGGTCTCGTAAAGCTTTTTTTGTTTTCCGACCGTGCGTACTGTGTATATGTTGTCATAAATAACGTTTGGACACATATTGCAGTAGTCCATGAAATAACACTTGGAAATAAATTATATAATATTATGGTATATGACTTGAATAATACTTTTTATTATTATTATTATTATTATTAATCATCTAAACTCACTTTTTATTGTGTTATCATTAATTTAACTAATTGTTTGTTGGACGATTGATTTTTAAACGTTCGCGTTATTAAGACAATAGTTACAAAAGCTAGTTTAAGAGACAATAGTTACAAGATCTCAAGTTGTTCCAACATTTCAAGAGACAATAGACAATAGTTACAATTATGGTTGTTAATGTAGAAGTAAAATAGACATGTAACATTCAAATTATTTCTCTATAAATAGAGTTTATATACAATCGAATAATCAAGTGAAAAGAAAATATGTACCAAAGAAAAGACTTTGATGTGTAGACATAACTAGGCCATAGGTTGAACCACATAAAATCTATGTGTTTCATCTTTTTTCTTTCTCTATTCTAATATGCCTATCAAACAACCCCAGTCAAGGGTGGACTTAGCACTTGAGCGGGAGGAGAGACAGAACCTAAAAAAAAAAATACCTTATTTGAGGTGACAAAAGAATCCCACACATTAAGATGGTTTTGCCACACCCCCGTCTTACAATATAATGATAATAGATTTTGTAGTGTTAGATTGGACGACGAATCACCAACAAAATAAGAAATCACTAAAGTAGTGTTAGCCTCAGGTCATGCTAACGAGGGAGTCTTCGACAGTTTCAACCTTTATTTTAATTGGACCTTAGACTTTGAACCCTATGCCTAGTTTTATCAACATCACACTCTATCATGTATGTATCCGTTTTTAAGAGACTAGTTTATGTGCCAATTTGTTTTCAAAGTTATTCTATTTATTAATTATTGGTATAGTTTTCAAGTAGATTTGAACAAAAGTGATATTGTTAAGATTGAGAAACTGAGATGGAGACACGTGCAATAAATAGAATTGTTTTGGGCCTTTCCCAACTAGGATACTTTCTCATAGTTGGGAACTTGGGCTTACTCAATATAGATTTTGCGTATTTTGTAACAACAAATGTCAAACAGGTTTAGGTCTACCTAAACTAATTCCCTTTGGGCTTTCTTATTCCATATGGGTTTCAGGTTTTGTAACAAGGGCATGTTACAAAAGTTAACCTCTTGTTTCCCTTTCTATTTTGCTTGCTATATATATATATATATATATATAAAACACATTTTTATATCTATATAATTATTTTTTGAGATTTGGGCATGATCGTATCCAAAACAAAACAAAAAGACACTTCTCTTTTGTCTGAAAATATATACGGCGTGGGCGAGTAGAAGGTTTAACGGGATTTGGGAGAAAAACAACAAAGTTTGCAATAACGTAAAATTTTGGCAGTTGCCCATCTTCCAATACTAGTTAATTTATTTTAATCGTAATAATTTTTTTGTGGTCATGCACCAACTCTCAAGAGACAAACTTCTGGATAATGGACCCAACCACGTGAAGTGAGACCCATGCCCTCGGGCCTCGCTAAAGCTCCAACCTCCACCTTTCTGTTTGACTCAAATGGCTCACACTTCCAAGTTATCGTCACGTATTGACGAAATAAATGAGCAAGTGTAACCTCTTATCTATCTATCTATCAATCATGTGGCATATACATGTCAAACGACGAGAGCCGAAAAATCATTGAATTCATGCCCTAATTTTAATAAAATAAATGATAAATACTGTTACATCAGTTCAATAAAATATAAATATAATATATAGAATAATTTGTGTTATGCGATATATTGTTAATTAAATAAACTGTAAATTTATGAAGAGACCTACTTAAAAGCAAACAAAAACCTAGCTAAAGAAAGAGCTAATTTTCAAGATTAATTTGATTGTTCACTTTCCATATCCTAACAGAGCAAATTAATTACATTAAAATAAAATTTATAGGATAATAATTACTTGAGAAGACCCACAGAGTGATTGTAATAATAAGAGCACTAACAAATGGTTTAAAGATACATACACTGATCGTTTCGATAAAATCAGAACCGCAATCATAATTCATAATGGGTGTCTTATTGACAGCCATAAGTGCTATTTCAATCTTCCCAAGGAATATAGTTTTTAAGTAATTAATTAGCAAGAGATGCGTGCCACTTGTTGTTGATTAATCAAATTACAATTTTATTTATTTTTCAAATTACAATTTCTATGTCCTCCCCATGTTGATTAATTAATTATTAGTCTATTGCCTTCTTGTTTTTAAGGCAGCTCAGATTATCATGATTCATGACTCCCAAGCGCACTTAATCCTTGGCCTCCTAAATTATCCAAAAGCCATTACCTTTTTTAATTTTTTAATTTTTTAATTTTTAAGAATATCTCACTTACTCCTAAAGTATCCTGCATTTTCAATGTCTTTCTAAATTTTAAAATATTGGGTTGTAATATTTTATTACAAAACTCGAATTAGTAATTGTTTTATGATTTAGATTAGATCTTATAAATTTAATGATGTACATGTCAATATACATACAGGATGAATATGTTATCACATTATTTAATTTTTTATAATAATGTGATATGATATACGTACAACTGTAAGTAAATTAATGGAACAAAAATAAAAAATTATCCGAAGGACGTACAAGATAGAGGTGAATGATTAGCGACAAAAATGGATTATTTATTAACCCAAAAAAAAAAAAAATCAGAGGCTTTGCCACCCTAGGTCAAAAGGATACCCATCCAGAAGTTCCAGGAAGCCTGGACTGTCCAGAATCGGATGATGATCAACCGAAATCAACGGCGAAGATTCTGCAAAATGCCTGCTCATGATCCATTGTGATTCTCCATTAGATGCCTCAGTCCCGGCAGTCAATGCCTTGTCATTTGTCCTCACTTCCATCAATTTGGCGTCACTCTTGTGAGAGACCTTAGAATATTGCGAATTTTCCGAAGACAGTTGGTGTCTCTCTTCCGCCTCATCAGTAGAGTGCTGTTTGGACGCGCCCACAACTTTCCTGTTTTGCTTTTTGATGCCAAGTTTCTTGCGCAAATGAGTGTTCCAGTGGTTCTTTACTTGGTTGTCGGTTCTTCCCGGCACCCTCCCCGCAATCAACGACCACCTACACAGCAGACACATTTAAGTATCAGCATTTACTACCTTTCAGTTTCTGATGACTTCATTTTTTTTTTTATTTTTTTTTTTTTAACTTCATTTTCACACACCCAATTACAGAAATAGTGTGAAATGAATAAAATTTTGTTTAAAATTTGATCAAACACAGTTTTGTAGGCATGTAAAGTGTCTCCTCCAGAAAGGTAGTTTTCTTTCTGGAAAAATATCCTTCGATTGACAAAAAGCTTTTGGAAAAGGATACTTTTAAGGGCATTGTGATTGCTTCCATGGACATTGTTCTTGTAGTACTACATGTTTGATGATGCTTCAAATGAGCATGGAAGAAACGAAATTAATAAATGAAATTCCAACAAAAACATTGACGTTGGAAGCATGATCTGAGTCAAACAAACGACTAATACTACTAGTCAAACAACATACCAATCTCATCTCTACAGAAAAATAGAAAAAATGGAAAAAAAAAAAAAGAAAAGAAAAAAAAAAAAATGAAGGAGATGATGATGGGAACCTGTTTCCAAGGAGATTATGGAGTCTGATAATGAGATCTTCTTCTTCCTCCGAGAAACCGCCGCGTTTCACAGTGGGGCTGAGATAATTGAGCCATCTTAACCTACAGCTCTTCCCACACCTCTTTAAACCTACGAGAGCCATATTTCAGATATATATATAAGAAGGAATGATTGATGATGAAAATAGATCATATCTTAGTTTAGTTTCTTAATTACCTGTCACCTTAGGGATGCGGTTCCACTTTCCTCTCCCGTGCACCTGTATGTATTCTAGCAGAATCCGGTCCTCCTCCTCTGTCCACAGCCCTTTCTTATACTGATTCTCTTTCTCTGCTTCCATTTTTGTGTTTTTCTGAGAGAGAGAGAGAGAGATGGAGGCTGGGGCTAGTGAAGTAAGCCTGGATATGACTCCTGTAAAGGCTTTGTATGTCTAACGTTTTGGGCTTTTGTTTAGCTTTGGGCGCTGTGAAGCACATGGGTGAGTTTTTGTCAACGAAGCCCTTGTAGTTTTGGAAGAGGCCATGGATTTTTTGGTTTGTATTTAAAATGAAGCAGAGGGAGACAGCAGTTAAGACTAAAACGTTCTTTATTTCATTGTTTATTTGTGGTAGGTGCATTAAGACTACACAAACAACGACAAAAATGCTACCAATAAATTCGAGTAATTTATTGGCATAGGGATGCTGTTCTTTTGCCTACACCATACACTGTTAATTTGCTTTTTATTATTTGTTTATTGAATTATTGTCAATAATGAAATGATTTTTGTACTATTTATTACATTTACAGCTAGGAAACCCAAATGGAACTATTCCTATAACAGGCCACTAGTACTATACAATTGTTGATAATTAGAGAGTTAAACCATGGAGGGCTTTGGTTTGTTTTCTATGCCTAACTATGTTAATTAAGTTAATTGTCTATCGAAGAAAAAAACATATTTTATGTGAATTGTCACTTTATTCAATATATAGACTAATCAGCACAATGGTAAAAAGCAAAACCAATACGGTATCTCTTTGAATCTGGCTTATATATATATATATATATATATATATATATCTCTTCCCCATCAATCGGTACCATATAGTTAGTGTCCTTATTTCGACTCCTCTTGATTTGATTTGTCTTGTGACAAATGCAAAATGAAAGACTGGATCCTCTTGCTTGGAATTGGATCGTACTATTAATTTGTCTCTTCTCTTGACAAAAAAATGAGAGATGAATTGATAGTTCATATATAGAATCGTATTGGGTGAGACGTGCAGGAGATGCAAGCTTGGAATGCCACTCATTCTCAATTACCAATTAATGTGGGAAGCTTGCGATTTTTTTCCCCAATAAATTAAATGTGAATGGACATGTATTCTGTGATTCTAGAACCTAATGAAAGCAAATTAAAACATGCAAGTGATGACTTAAAATGTAAACAGCATGGGAGTTCCATGTACATGTCAGGCGGCCGATGCAACACATTAATTTGCTTAACCAGAAAGACCTTCAATCATGCAAGGAGTGACGAGGCCCCGCCCCACACTTGTGGCCATCCCCTCTATTGTCCTCTTCGGCCCGATACCAAAGCCTTCACTTTTATTTCCTTTCCCACGTTGTCTTTTATTGTGGTCATTTCTTTTTCGGAAAGCACGTTGCCTTTTATTGTTCAAAAAAAGACAGACCAACTCATGAGTAAACTGACCATCGAGTCATTGACTTGCAGATCCTCCTAGCTCCTGTAAATCTAGGGCATCGCTTTGTTCTATTATTTTGCTTCTCTCAGAAATATGCATCCATCACTAGTGTTTATTAATTTTCTTCTTCGGTTCTTCAATCTGCAGCATGTCGCACGCACCAACTTGGTTTTTCCTCCGTTTTGGGATTTTTTTTAATTTTTAATTTTTTTTTTGTTTTTACATAAATTTGATAATTTCATTGATTAAAAATTACGAGCATAAAGCTCTTACAGAGCAGAGTAAAAGCTCTTACAACAGAAAGTATAAAACTCTGCAAAAATTACAACCACATGCTATAAAATTACAAAGTCATAGATATAAAAAAAAAATTATTACAATTAGGTGTTATCTATAACTTCAATATGGTTAAAGAGTAGATCTGCTCCGAGCAGATTAGATCTAAGACATTAGTAGCCAAATTTTCAAAAAAAATTTATTTAAATCGGCCATGAAAGATAGCCCCTTACACCTAATTATCCGTCACATCTAATTATTCCTCCTCACTCATGAGGGCAAATGTAACGAGAAGAAACCACTTATTCAAAATAAACAACCAGCAAGCAGCAGCAGCAAAAGCCGAGGAGGAGGTGAACGGGTTACGGCACAACACAGTGGAAGGTGAACGAACGCATAACGGAGAGGTCGGAGAACACCTACAAACATAAAAAATAAAAAATAAAATAAAAAAAGAGGGGAAGGTAGGAGCGGAGAATAGAAGGGAAATGTTCTCAAAACTATTTTATGAGGAGAAGGGCCGAGAGCTCTGTAGTTTGGGTTAAGATTGGATTCAATTTTTGTTGGGTTAACTTATGATTTGTAAATAAATACATAAATAAAAAGAGGCTACATTATACTTAATTGTGTGGCGTTTTAGAAATATTTAAGTAATCAAAGTCTCCCCTTTCCTTTTTTGCTTAAAAAACAAAAAAAAAAAATCGCCCGCGGCGCGATGGAAGCAATCAAAGTAGGTAGCGCAAAATAAATATGCTCAGTAGTGCCAAACATCTAGTACCATGCATGGTGTAATTGCATTAATACCTTCACCTGTTCACCGACAGAGGTTGGTTTCATCAATTGCCTTACAATATATATATAAATTTTCTCTGAACCAGTAGGGAGGAAATATTTTCTGACCTATGTAAAATAGTGTCAAGTATTTATAAATATTTAAAATATACATTAAATTCTTAATCTCATTAATAGCACTTTATTAACTTAGGCAACATATAATGTGTATTTTAAATATTTACATACACTTAACACTACTTTACATAATTTTTTTTTTTAAAGGTTGTGTTTATTTTATATGAGTTTGAAGATATTTCATTCAGATTGATTTGAAAAAAGTTTCTGTCTATATATATATATATATAAAAAGAGTAATGTTACAAGTTTTTCTTATATCCCTCTTAAGTTCGATTCCTTCAAGAATAATGTAACTATTAAAATTACCATTAAATTTATAATTAATTATTATTAAATTTTGAATAAATTATAATTTTAATAGTCACATTATTTTATTTTTATTTTTATAATTTTTATTTTTATTTTATTTTTTTAAGTGTTGCGCGAGATGTTGGTAGTCGAATATGTAATGAGTAATCCACTGTAGACTTAGCTTTAAATGATGTAGAAATATCATATATAATTATTGCCCTTCCTGCGCCGCACCTGAGAGCAATTAAATGGTCGATATGGATATGACCTACTAGGGGAGCTGCATGCATGGTACAATATCCCCTTTAGTCAATTATTGACGGGAGGTATTTAATTCATGATTAATTTTTTTAAAAAAAAATTGTAGCATCAATAAAAAATAATAAAATATTAATTAAAACTTAAAAAATAAAAATTAAAGTAGCCAGAACACTCCATAACCCTTGAGGGTATTTCGGCCACCCCAATGGTCAAAACGAATAAATATATATCATTTTTCATTTATTATTTTAGTTTTCATTGGGAGTGGCCGGACCACCCAAGGTCCAACCGTGGTGGCCGGCCACCATTTTTTTTTATTATTATTGTAGTTTTTTTTTTAAAAGTTTTAATTAATATTTTAATATTTTTTTACTGAAATGTCACATGACATATTCGTGGTGCTACGATTTTTTTAAAAAAATTTTAGTTATGAACTAAATATCTTTCAATTCATTATGGATTAGAGAAGATTCAGATCTGTCTGCATAGATCTACTCCATAAAGATTAGTCAAAAATATATTAATTCTTCGTACCATACCGTAGTCCGGCTGTAGAGTTTCAGAGTAGTGTTGGACGTTTTCTTGTATTCTTTTAAAAATAATGTAACTTTTTTTAAATTATTATTTAGTTTATGATAAATTATTATTAAATTTTGATTAAATAATAATTTTAAAAATGACTAAAAAAACATAGGAGAAACTTATGGAGTTTTAGTTTCACAAGTCAGAAACGAGCCCAACACGTTCAATTCACCGAATGGGTCCATTCCACTTCTTCAGGCCTGGAGGCAGTGCAATGGACCTTCAAGCCCTGTTCAATATTACACAGTTTCTATATATATAATTTTTTTTTTTTTCTTTTTCTGGCAAGTACAACAAACAGGGGGAATGAGGGAGAGAAATGGAAATCCGTCCAGGCAAGACATTGAAGACGGTATTGTGTAGTGATCATAGATTCATAATGTTAATAGTAGATGCGAAAGTAGATTCTTGGACGGTAGGATTGGTCAACTACCACCTGCAAAACAAGGAAACAATATATCGGCTAGAGGCCTACAGAGAAACCTCTATTAGGAAGAAATCAACTCTTTATCGATTTGGGATGGTGACCCTCTTTTATACTAGATTTTTTGTTTAATTGTCACCTGGTGAGCTCGTGATTGTAGATATTCCTAGGCTTTTTAGCCTTTTTAACGAGTACGCTTTTATGTTAGTTGAATCTAGGCTTATTTATAATTAATTCAAACTTTTGAATTGAATTTTTTACTACAGTGTTCCAAGTTCCAACGTTTATCAACATAAGTAATGCTAGGAACCATATTTGAATTTTGATTAAATGGTAATTTTAAAAGTCACATCAACTTTAGGAAGATAAAAAAATAGTTCTTAACATTAGTCTCCCAACACAATATTTGTAGATTGATTGCTTTCCCTTTTCTGGGGAGGATTTGTTCCTGAATCATTCAAAATAATTAGGATAATTTCATCCATCGACAGCAAGAACCACAGAATAATGGGCCACAAACAAAAGGAATGAAAATGATTAAGAGCACTCAGCACTGCTGATCTTGATATTCATTCTCACTCTGTCATTCTAATACAGAGATAATAGTATTCAATACGATGCAAAATTGACTAGTTTTCCATTCTTCTCATGGAATTGGGTGTATGACTACCTTTCCAGTTGCTCTGTTTGTCTCAATATATGAGAAAGCCTCCACAATCTGGGTGAATGGAAATGGCCCCTTGGGGTCAATAACCGCCTTCACCTTTCCACTCTCTAAAAATGGGTTCAGTTTTCTCAGAACAGCTCCATTGGAAGTGACCACAAATCTGAAGCCAGGAGGGGTGACAGCACCGGTTAGGGCCACAACGCTGCCCCCTTCTTTCACTACCTTCACTGCCTTATCACACTGCCCTGTCATTATAGAAAACAAATATAAATAATTTTCACCAACCTATCATGAATTAATCTAAACGATGGAGGCATGGAAGACAAGTACCAAAATCTTACCAATAGCATCATAGACAACATCAAACTTTTCTGTCAAATCTTCAAAGTTCTCCTTGGTGTAATCAATAGCCAAATCAGCACCCAAGCTCTTCAACAACTCCAATTTCCCAGTGCTTGAAGTGGCTGCAACTCTTGAAGCACCGAATACTTGTTTTGCTAGCTGCATCAACAGAACAAATAATAAAACAATAATTAAAAAAGAAAAAGAAAATAGAGAAGTGGGATATCTGGAAATGCCTCACTTAAAGGTTTTATCTTCACTTAGGCATGTAATTTTCCTCTTTTTCTAATGGTAGTTAATAGGCTGATGAATAACATAGGAAAACCAGAAATCAAAAGCAGGAGAGAATCATCAATGTTATGTAAACATGTTCACGCAAGTAGTAAGTAGATGACAGAACAAATTTGCCAGCAAACACACCCCCATCAGTAATAAAAGTGCAAACAGATTGGATATGATGACAGATTGAGATCAATCACTTCCATGGAAGAACACGAGACAAGTGAAAATAAGAGGATATATAATGTTGTAAAGGTACAAGAGATGGCATTAGTTATAGCTCAATCCGAGATTTAATCAGATATGCAGATTGAACAAATAACACCTCATCAAATTGAAAAGGATGCACAGAACAAAAATTAAAAGGCATTCTTTAAACAAAATTTGAGATTAACAAAATACAACTAAGTTTTTCACCAATTAGTTAGAAAGCCTCATAAGTCATACCTGAATTACCAAGCTTCCAACTCCACCAGCACCATTCAACACAAGAATAGATTTACCAGCAGAAAACCCTGTCCTTTCTAGACCCTCGTAGGCAGTCTCGATTGCAAGAGGTAGCGCAGCAGCCTGAACAAAATCCAGATTCTTTGGCTTTGGAGCCAATAATTTTTCCTCAACGGCTGTGTATTCCGCAAGAGAGCCAAACTGGTTAGGCCCTTCCAATGCTTTCTCATTTATGTCTCCATATACTTCATCCCCCACTTTTAGGTCCTTTACTTGACTGCCTACTTTTACCACCACACCAGCAACATCATAGCCTGGAACAGTCTACGGCCAAACAAATTGAAGCCCCATAGTCAATATTCAAAAGAACCCACCACACACCACAATATCATATATGATAGATAGACATCATAAGCCCACAAATTTCTCAAACTCATCCAATAAACAACAAAAAACATCAAAAAACATTGAAATCCCAACAGATAATAACAAAAATTCCCTAACACATTATACTTAATTGCTGAAAAAAAAGTAAAAATTATGGAAAAACCATACCCAAAAATTCAATCTCAAGACCTCCATTTCTTTTTAAGTTAAGAATGGATTCTTGGGTCGATAACCAACAAACAAATTTGATCAAATTTGTTAATTCCTAGTCTTCCTCGCATTATCTCAGTAACCAAACAAACATCCCAAAAGAAAACTGACAAAGACAATTACCGGAAGAGGTGAATCAGTGGCCTTGAACTTCCCCTGCCTCCTCTTAAAATCGACAGGGTTAAGTGCCGCCGCGACAACCTTGATCAGAACCTGATCCTCCTTCACTTCCGGCACCGACACCTTGGAGTCAAGCTTCAAAACATCCACACCGCCGTATTCCCCATATACCCACGCCTTCATTTCAGAGGGTACGGGGGACAGCTTAGACGCATCAGTAGAAGCAGGCGCAGCTTGGGAATTAGCAGAGACTCTGAGAGGGAGCGTAGGAACCCGGGTTTGGGCGAGAGAAGTAGGGCTGGTGGTGGTGGAAGTGGTTTTCTTCCTATTTTCTCGGAAAGTGAGGGAAAATCTGAAGGGAGAAAGTGGGTTTGGTTGTTGTGGTGAGAGAGAGTGGAAGGTTCTGAGTTGAGAAGCTGTGGATGTGAGCATGGCTTGGCTCCCAATTTTTCCAACTGCCTCTAACGGCTTATCTGTTCGCTCTGTTTTTCTGACATTTTTATACGACGCTTACCGTACAGTGTGTGCCCGTACCGAATGGGCAACAGAGAAGCATTTGTGTGGAGGTTACCTCCTTCGTAATCCATGTCCTCCAATAGTTGCTTGCCAAATCAGATATCAAAATAGGCGTTGTTTGGCCTGCATAAAATGGATTAAACATACTCTCACGCTTATATATATTTTTTTCTTTCTTGCATATCCAAGTTGTATACTAATAAATTATAATTTTTATAATTAGCTTATTGAGTTATTTAATTAAAATAGAGTAATTAAATATTTAATTATCTTATTGTCACAACCCCAAGCTACAAAGATCAAAAGTAAATTTATTCCTAAAAATGTTTAAGATGTTGTTAAGGATATTGATCAAGAACTAATTCAACAAACCAATCTTCGGCAAATGATAAGATAACTTCTGAGTTTTCAATTAAAGAAAATTAAAGATAAAAACAAATACTATTTTGAACGTATTTGTATAGTTTTAAAACACTATCACCTATCTGCATTTGTTAAATACTATATATCACGTAATTATTTTATTATTTTTGCATTTGTAAACAGGTACTTTACATATTATCTCATTAATATACTATTTCTTTTTCATATCTCTCTTTTCCTAAAATTTTCTTATATTATTTATCTCTCCACATCTATATATATATTTTTTATAAAAAAAAAAAGTTGAAAAATAAGATATTTAGGAAAAATACAATAAGAAAAAAAAAATTAGATCTTTAGGGAAAAAAAAAATTAAATGATATAGATAAAAAAATAGATAATTAGATGTATGGTGTCTTTTAAAACTCATTAGCTAAACTAAATAAAGTGGATTCTGAATAGCTATTTCGCATAAAAATATACATAAATCAACGTGAATGCTCTAACAATAACTTATTTAAGAATACATTGATATTACTCAAATAATGTAATGCAAGATGGAAATTAAGCAAGGAAGAATAAGTTTCTATATTATCTATGTTTACTTTTCTCTATTTGCTCAAAATATGTAAAGATCAATGCTTTGATAATTATATTAACTTTCTAATTACCTTCAAAACATAAAAAAAAAAAAAAAAAAAAAAAAAAAGATTAATGAAATAAATTACTTATTATTAATTTGTTCCTTCTTTAAACATTTTGGCAATATTACATATATGTCTTTTCAAAATGAAATTAAATAAATTTTTGTTATTTAAATTCTGTTAGTAAAAAATATTTGGGAATCCATTTTTGATAAACAAAAAAAACACTTTCAATGAAAATGTGGTCAATTTTAACGCATTTTCCAAAATCGAAGTTGGGAACAGCCGAACAGCGTTTAGAGAGCGAGAGAGAGAGAGAGAGAGAGTAAGCACGTGTAAGGTCAAGATTTGTCGTCACGTGATTGAGACCAAGGGTCATTATTCTTTATTCATACCAAACCTTTTCTAGAGCCGACTGTGACGGCGTCTTCGCATTTTCAGATCCCTCTCTCCAATTCGCACATTCTCTCAAAGGGCTCTTCGAAGCAAGGTGATCCACAACCCTTATTTTTTCGATCTCATTCTTCTTCACTTTAAATCTAAAGCTTTTCGTTATCTAGAATTTGAGATCTTTTTATTTATTTTTTTATTTTTGGTAAGTACAATTTGAGATCTTATTTAACATTCTAATTTCTCCTTATTTGTTTCTTATCTGTAAAAGCAATTGGCGTCTCGATGTTGGATGTTTAGTTCGTATTTTGCTCTGATTTCTCTTTGATCCGTTACTTCAACCATCGAAATCTGAAATTTTCGGAGGAAAATTAGGGATTTTTTGTTTGTGTTCGATTGAGGAATATAGAAGGTGATTGATAATATGCATGAGTTTTAAAGGTGTAATTTTGAGATTTAGAAGAATCCTTGAATGTGTGTATGCAATTTATATGCAAGTCCTGCATTTGATCCCACGAATATATCTATGATTTGTTTGGTGGATGAGAAGATGTGGTAGAAAGATAGTCATTAGAAGTTGGATCTTTTTTTTTTTTTTTTTTTTTTTTTAGAGAAACTGAGGGGCCAACTCAATTTGGTGGAAGACGTAACTTGAGGTGGATTGGTTTCCAAATGACGAAATCATCTATCGCTTCCAATATTTAATTTTCTCTTTTCTTTTGTTTGTCTACTCAGCAACCAAAATAAGCATAATGGGCTTTTCTTTCTGGTTAAGAAAAATTGAGAAAGCCATAAAAACTACAATATTCCCCCTGCCCCGCCAGTTCTGTATCTGTTACAGTGTTCAATTCTAGTTTATGTTTTTGTCTTACGAAATGATTTACTGCTGTGTGTTCTTGTAGACTTGTCAAAAATGGCAGAATCTAAACCAGGATTGAGGAAACCAGTGTTCACTAAGGTTGACCAGCTTCGCCCAGGCACTACTGGGCATACTCTCACAGTGAAGGTTGTCAGTACCAAGATGGTATTGCAGAAGGGTCGTGCCGATGGTCCTCAAGTACGCCAAATGCGAATTGCTGAATGCTTGGTGGGTGATGAGACAGGAATGATTATTTTTACAGCTAGAAATGATCAAGGTATGTATCTTTGAACTATGGACTATTTATAATTTTTCTATGTTGTGGCAGTGTATTGTTGCTGTTTTCATTTTTGAAGGGGTTTTTAGATCTGTAGTGGATTTATATAACATGCATCAAGTGTAGAGAGTACTCATAACAAAAGAAGAGTACAGTGTTTTGTCTAATCTCTTTGGTATGGTTTGTAAGTGTTTTATAAGATCATGCTGTATTGATCAATGTCTGTCTGTCCATAGAACATTTTTTTTTTCTAGAAAATTTTCATATTATGCATTTAAGAGGTGACTGTAGACATAGGTTGGTGGCACGTATCTGAATGGCAGATTAGGGAGTAATTAACATGGCTGATTAACCTGTCATTTGGTAAAAAAGAAATAAGCTTTAAGTTTTACTTTTTTTATTGAACAGTCAACCATCTTTGTGAAGAGGAAAGTTGGCTTGTGGCTGGGTGTTCCTATAGATGGCCTGATGCAGTTATTTGATTGATAGACCTGATTCCCAATTGGTTCAAGAGGCTAGAGTACTGTTCAAATAATGCAAGTGTTGCTCTTGGTGGGTGTGTTTATGCAATCAAAAGAGTGGCCCTCTTCTTCAGTTTTAGACTGGTTTTTATGTTATGGACTGTCTAAATATGAACTTTTTAGAGTTAGAATACTGTGCTAATATTGGAACTATTGCATGCAAATGCATTTAACGGTGTAAGCTCTGTCCTGCAAACCATTGTTTAAATTCTATATGTACATCTTTGATGATTCCAGCAAGGGAGCACCAACTGAGCCTTTTCTTTTCCATTCTAGATCCTCTGCTTTGAAATGGGGTGCTTTTTAGTATAGGTGATAAGAGTATTGAGAAGTTTCTACAAGTAATTAGATTGGCTGGTTAGTATTTAACCTTGTGGGGCCAGGATTAGAATACTTGTTCAATCAATCTGATATGAACATTATGGATATCTGGGTAGGTTGTGAAACATTTAGGAGATTCTTTCCACCAGCAATGTGGTAAGCTGTGATTCATTGTCAATGAATGCCCCAATATAATGGCTTTGCATCACTCTTAATTAGCAATTATAGTGCATCGTTGATATCAAAGTATTCATTTCACCGCTTGCCTATGAACCTTTCCAAAATTGGCCATATGGCAATCAACAATGCTAATTTTATGTGAAATGTTTGGACAAGTGCAAATCTTAGCATATTTAATGCTCTTAGTTGCACTAGAATAAGGAACACATGGCACGGACTCCTCATTCTGCGGTGATCAAGCTGCTGAAAGTTTAAAATTAGCATCAAGTGGAGTATACACTAGTTTGGAATTCGACATACCAAAACCTTGAAACACCTTCTCAATGTACTTTTTGTGTGATAAGGACAATTTTCCTGCTTCCTATTCTGGTGAATCTCCATCCCTAATTTTTTTTCCCCCATGCATCGCCCAAATCTTTCTTTACAAACTCATTACTCAGTTGAGTCTTCAATCTGTTAATCTGTATCATGCTTTTGGCAGCAATAAGTATATCATTCACATAGGGCAATAAGTAACAGAAGAACCATCTGAAAATTGTCTCTATGAATATAAATTTGGGTGATTTAGGATTGGAGTGGCATATGTTCCTTATATTCTGTTATGAAACACCAATCAAGTCCAAACAATTCATAAAAAAAAAAAACATCTCTACTACTATTATTTTGGGTGAGTTAGGATCGGAGTGCCATAAGATGTATCCTTTCACTCCGTAGACATCTATAAAATATACATTTCTTTCCCCTAAGCTCAAGGTTACTATCATTTGCATGACTCATGGTGAATTTATACAATTATTATTGATTCTTTTTGGAAGGTTATGACACATGGTGACATTACAATGAAGAAAATTGCCACAGCAGTAAATTTAGTAGATATGTTGACTAAACCAATTCCTGTTCTAAAGTTTAAGCATTGTTTGGACATGACTGATGTTTGCATATTGTGAGTTTAAGAGGAAAAGTCATGAGGAGATTTTGTGTTGTGACTTGATAAAATTCAAGTGACGGTGGAGATTTGTGATGTGACTTGAAATCTATCAAGTCTAAATCACATGAAAAGTACAAGTTTTTTTTTTCCTATATGGGATAAGAAAGCATTAAATACTCTTGTAGAAGTCCTTTTCCTAACCGAATATGTAGTCCTTCTCTGAAGTGGATTTTTTTTGGCAGCCTACACTAAAGGCCTAGTCACCTTTCACTCTTGCAAAAAGGGACTTGCATTTTGCCAGAAAGAAAAAAAAAAAGTGAAACGAGAGAGAATTTTCAGTCACTCTATGGCTCACGTGAAGCAAATAATTTTTTTCTTTGGCTTCTTAGTTTTGGATCAGGCCATTGCACAAGAGAGTTAGAGAAAATTGTCTTTTATGAAAAGCTCTCTTTTGGGAGAATATGAAGCTTTGTGTCTATTGCGATTTTGGGTTTGCGTGGTTTTTTTCTTCACCACTATTTTGTACTTCATTGTATGATAGTGGAATTTCTTCTTTTGATCATCTTAGCTTGTGGATGTAGGCTTTTCAAGCCGAACCACGTAATTCTTGTTGTTTTATATGATTGGTATATTTTAATTTATTTTATTTCTTCTACTTTGCGATCCAAACTATCAATTTATCATAACAAGATCTAACTGATCATTTGCTTTACATAAACAGTAACCTGTCAATTGTATAGTTTTAAATGCTTTACCCCATGTATGTCAACTGTATAGCTTTAAAGGAGCACTTTTTCTAGCAAATTTGAATTATCCAACTTTGTTGAATTTATTTGAACTGGAGGGATTTGCAAATGACCGAAATTTAACTTTTTTTCTTCTTTTTTATATGTAATTCAATTGTAATTATTGTTAAGAGTCAGTATGCGTATAACTGGTTAAATTTTACGAATATATTAATTTGTGATTACTTTTGGACAGGCATGAAGGTTTAACCTCTCTTTTTTATTTTTTTTCGTGAATAACCACTAACTAAATACCGTCATTTGTTTGAATTTCCCTTCTTTAATTGTTCTGTTTATTGTTGATGTTGTTTAGTGGACTTGATGAAAGAGGGTAGCACTGTGATCCTGCGTAATGCTAAAATTGACATGTTCAAAGGATCGATGAGGCTTGCTGTGGACAAGTGGGGCCGTGTTGAAGTCACTGAACCTGCCGATTTCACCGTGAAGGAGGATAACAACCTGTCACTGATTGAATATGAACTTGTGAATGTTGTGGAAGAGTGACTTTCCGGGACAGTGTCTACTTTCCTATTACACCCTGACCCAAAAATAAAATCAATGCAGAAAAAAGAAAATTACTGTTCTCTATGGCGCACCCGAATTCTCTCAAATGCTTGTTAAAGTTCACGTTTAGGTAGAAGAAATCTGGAAGCTAGTACGACCAAAGTTGTTTCTACCTTTGCTGCAGATGCGGTGGAACCATCGGTTGAACCTCCAAGCAGATGGCGATCGATGGCTGCAGCTTGATTAAGATGGAGCAACTGGCTTTTGGATCTTGCTTTTGTTTCTTTACTATCTTTTTCTTTTTGGAAGAGTATATGTTATTGCCCATCACATTATGCATTTGATATTAATATTATGCGCTCCATGTCTCTAATACTCTGTATACCTTCAAATATTTTTGGCTGCATGACGTTTCTATTTCACGTTCTTTTGCTGTGAAGTTGTATCTGCGTGTCCACCTGCAAAATTCATTATTCTTGATGGGCAAAAAGGGTCGTAGGAAGAGGATACGACGAAATTTCCTGGTTTGGTTTGGAAATTGAAATGGGAATGAACAAGATCCTGCTCACAGCTCACCTGTTTTTAGGTTGTTTTCTGTGGGGGAAAATTGATGAATTTGAAAATTTTTATGGCCTCTGTTAGGATTTTCTCTGAAATTAATAGATGAAACCGCTTGTTTCATTACTTGGTTTCTGCTTGGGCAGGGAGCAGCCTCCTCCCTCTGGATCTACAATTTTACTTGCCCTTTACAATTTGTTGAGGGAATTGTAGAGCATCTCCATCCATCTATGATACCTCTAAACAACTCCACTATTAACAGTAAAGGAGAAACAGTTGTTAGTGGTTGGGACTAATTAGTTTGGTGAGAATGAGGTTTCTGTTCTCCAATTACACCACTCGGACCACAAGGGTTTGGTGACCAACTATATGTGTAATGCCATAGTAGGTTTAGAGGTGGTAATATAAAAAGAGGAAGATTTGAAATGGGCCAGCCCTCTCTTCTTTTCACAGTGATTAAATTAAAAAAATGCCATGCGTAGTGTTTAACGTTTGGTGAATATCATACCCTTCTGCGAGTGTTTTAACTCATATTTGGTTTGAAAATAGCCATCATGAGTGCCTGGTCGAACTTGTAGAACTGTTTATGTACTTTTCCATGTTGAACAACCCAATTGATTTATTCTGTTGTAGACAGGTAGTTTGCTCGCCTAATGCTTCGTATGAAATATGCTCACTCATACGAACACAACCCGGTTGCCTGTTTGTAACCCTAGCCTGTTGGATGTAGAGCGTTGTGCAATTGGGATCGGTTGCAATTGCTTGCTTAGATTGCAGCCCGATCCACCCCTGCATAAGAAAAGCATTCCATAGGGTCAATTTGCCCGTACAGGTGCTCGAGTAGTCTAAAGCTTGCTCAAACAAATAAGTTATATTAAGAGCTTCTCTCAATTGTCTGCGGGCAGAAAATTTCAATCCAGGTATTATGTTGGAGACAAAGTGTATGAAGTGGCTGCAATGCTTAAGAGAAGAAAGAGTTAGTTTGAAAGTAGATGTATCATGCGATAATTAAACGCTTGATTAATTATGATAATATAAACTTTTGAAGTGACAGATTAGAGGTTCTGAATACACCCATTTTGCGACAAAATAAACAATTCTGAGTATGTAGAAGAAACAACAGCTTATCCATCAGTACAATGCTTCTCATGGGTCAGTGGCCTTAGCCTAGAAGAAGTGGATGTGTTGTATAACTGTTTATGGGAACAATTGGCCCTACTTCTAACTACCACCCTCTTAATTTGTCTTTGCACACAAGTGGGTCTCTAGCTCCACACATTATCATTCCCTCAACACTAGCGAAAGGACCACTCACATGGCTTATAAAATGAAAAAAAAATAATAATAATGCACCCGCAAAATAGAGAAACAAATATGTGATCGATCATGGGCATTACGATTCAGAGACGTCACACGAATATATATTGAATTAGAAAGGGTGGTGAGGAGAATGATGTCAAGAAGACAGACAGAAAACCATATAATTAATCTAACGATACTGGATATAGGGCATGTCCTTTATTCTCTGCTCCATTTTTAGTTACTTGGAAAGTTTCTTTTTATCATTCTCTGATTGTCATGATTACGTCATTCAAGCCTAGCTAGCTACCTAGTTCTGCTGTAGTGGCTCGATCTCCATGGATAAATCATGTGCTTGGCAGCTAAGATCGATTTCTCGATAGTGCTTTGAATTATTTTAGTAGCCATGATCTTCAACATACATTTGAGTGTACGTGTATATGTTTATGTTCAGGCTTTGCCTGGCGTGGGTGGATCTGCACATGTTAAAAAGCTCCTAGACTGCTGAAATTAGCATGCTGTGGGCCTTTGTACATTATGCACATAGATTTTTCAAGCATTGTACTTGATGGCATTAAGCTCATATGGTACAACACATTTCTGGAGTAAGTGATCTTCAACAAACCCTAATTTTTGAATGCGGAAACAGCTACTTTATAATGAAGAGAGATTATCAATGTATTAAAGGAAATAAGTTGTATAACAATATTTGATATGATATCATCTCCTGGTCCACATCTATCAAAATCCCATTTGCAGGTAGCTTCTTTTGGAAAGTTCAATTGCACTGTGGAAAGGCACAGAGAAAACATCTACAAACCAACTTTTACTTCATGTTCACTCACCCGTACGTAGGATAAGATGACAGTAACACCAATGGGCATATCTTGAAAACCGTATAGAAAGAGCACTCAATCTTTTTGAACTGGCTCGAATGTTTGAGCAGTGTTGAGTACTCAAGTTTGAGAAATTATTTAGTATGTTGCTTAAATATATGTAATTAATCATATAATAATGCAGGAATTATGATATATATATATGCAGCAAGCATCTCTCTCTCTCTCTGATCTCTAGATCTCTCTCAAAGTATTTTGTTAGAAAAGAAAAAAAAAAAAAGGCATCACCTTAATTATAACTGAGATACTCTGACAGAAAATTAAACTCCAAAATTATACCCAATGTTGGCACAACTTGTAGGGAGTTGGTAGAATCTTTTCCAAATATAATCATAAACTTAATTAACCTCGAAATTTGTGATGGGTTGTCATATCTCGAGATCAATATTGGGTGTACATGTGAGATCACTTCGAGATCCGCATCAAGAACTACTCTCCTCTCCTCCTAATGATAGAACTGTTGTTTCTTATAAAAAGAAAACTTTTATCCTTTTCTTTGTGACAGGAGAGGAGACCTCTTAGATTATTCAGAACCTTCCTTAAGAGTATCAAAATGGACAGTCTTGTTAACTCCCCCCATTGCACATTTTCCACGGCCAATCACAATCACCAATATCTAACTTTTGTTTATTAATATCATCAGCTCTAAAAAAGATTCCAAAACTAGTCTATATATATATTTATATATGCTGGAGTACTTTTATATGATTTATGACTAATTAAACAGAAACCCAAATGAAAGTCTACTGATCCATGTCCAAATTGAAGGCCAGGGAGATGTATCAGAATGAAATGCGGAGGTGCATTGGTGTCAGTGTCTGTTCTACACACACAAAAAGAGAGAGAGCCAACTTGTTTTATATATATAACATGTGGATTCATAGATCAAAACTTGGTCTTGGTTACTTTTTTCTCTAAAAAAATTCAAAACTCTTTTCATGTTTATATGTATAAGTCAATTCTTATTACTATTCAAATAAAACAAGAATAAGAAGAAAAAGCTTTTATAAAACAATCAACAACGGTTCCCATTTTGCGGGTTAAGCAGAGTGGCACGGGCACACATGGTTTGCAGGCAGAGAAATGTGGTCCATTGCTAGAAAATAGAAAGCAGAATTCACCAGTCAGAAAGCAATATTCATAAGACTGCTCTCTAGCGAGATATCAAAGTTATAGGCAATGTGAACGCAAGAATCTGGTTCCCTTTTTAAATAATGGGGCTCCTTTCTTTCTCTATTGCCTATTGGAGTTGGTATACAGAGGGGGAGAGATGAGGGATCGATCATGACAGAGATATTAACTAATGGGGGGGGTGGGGTGGCATGTGGGTTTTCGATCGGCCCTGCACCTAAACCATTATATATGTTAATTTTTGTATGCTCCACTTGGTTTTAGCCACTTCAAAACGCTCGTTTCGGTTTAAAAAATAGCGATTTCACTTTTTGCCTGCAGGATCGTTGTTCAAATGTCATTGAAAATGAGAGAGAATGAATTAAACAGGATCATGTATGGGAAAAGCTGGAAGCAGTGGTGAATGAATACTAGCTAGCCTGAATATGAAAGGCACTATGCATTTTCTTTATCAGGGAAAATGTTTTCCGCGTGTCCCACACCACACATAAAGTTGAGATTGGATAATCTCTGGGAATAACCGAATAAGAAAGGTTTTCGATATTCTATATGGTGGGGTTTTGTTTGTAAATGGATATGATTGATAAGGTTTTTTTTTTCGGTGATTCATCAAGTACTTGGGGCCTGGGAGATGGAATATGGCAAAGGAGATTGACATAATGGGGCGTTTTTAAGGAAAAGCATAATAGAAAATCGCTTAATCATATCTAAGTGTTTAAGCATATGGGTTTAAGCCTAACTATATTAATCATTCACTCCCACACGTGTAAAGTCAATAGGATAGAGTTGGAAAAATGAGATACATAGAAGTAGTTTAGACAAAATGTGGAAGGGTTAAAACAGATTTGAGAAGGAAAAGAATTGGGTTGCAAACAAATGTTAAAAAAAAAAAAAAATGGACATTATCTGCAACAGCATTAGAGACCAACAGGGCAATCTTTCTCTTCTTGAGAGATATCCCAGTAGATCACTTACCCAAAACAATAGATGATAGACCTCACCAAATCACTGATGCTTTATCCTATTATGATTTGAAATTTTGATCAATTTTATTGGAAGAAATACCCAAATTTGAAAGATCAAGCTTAAATTTTGTTGCTGAAAATGATCCACAGAGACAGAAATTGTGCACCTTTCATTGCAAGCAGATTAAGTTTTTTAAACAAGTTGAATTAAATGATTAAATTCATCATTTTCCTATCAAATAAGCTATAAGAGCATTTACATTGGTTTATGCAGAATGACTAATTAAAACCCACTTTATCTAGTTTAATTAATGAGGCTTAAAGGACACTATATATCAGATTTTTTTTTTCTTTTTATCTATATCATTTAAATATTATTTCTTTATTTTTTTTTTTCTAAGGATTGTATTTTTCTTAAAGATCCTGTTTTCAACTTTTGGGTAAAGAGAGATGTGGAGAGAGAAATAGTATATTAATGAAGATGGATGTGTGAACAGTGCATATTACATGTAGCGGTGTGCACTGGTCACAAACGCAACAAAATATATTTTACATTTGAGATCCATAATTTGAGCTTTTTTAGCGTTTTTTATTTATTTTAAATAAAAGTAAGAAATTGCTAAACTAGTGTGAATGATGCTAATTCAATTTGGCAGAAGTAAAGGAAAACTCAGTTTAATAATGGCCTACTGGCTGTCAAACTTCAAACTTGGAAACTGCAACCAAATGGCACCTGGCGGGGATGAGATCCCCTCCAATTACAGTAATTGGAGGGGGGGATCTCAGTCCCCCACATGGTATAGGTCTTCAATCTCTTGATCGTAACCATTCCCCGCACTTATTGGCCTGTGTTTCCATGTGCAGCAGAATTGAAGGCAATTGATGGGCCATGAAAAGAGCAGTTGGTGTCATCATAGCCGTACAAATCTTAGTATCAGGAAAAAAAAAAAAGGGTTTAGTTTAAGGTCCATTCATGGAGATTGGCACTGCCCATTGTGTGCCCAACAAAAAAATGTGTTCCAAAACTCAGGATAGACGTTGCATTTGAAATAAACGAGGATCATTCATTTATTGATGCCTCAACCTCAACCAACTCTTGTGTAGGGTTTGGCAACTTCTTTAATACCTCTGCAACAAAATAAAAAAATGATACGAAAATGCAATGTTGCATGTGATTCGATCCGGATTATTCGCGCAAATTGCTTTCTGACAGCAAATGTGAGCGAGTTTCTCTAAGATATAACTATTCGAACCGGTGAACCGATTATTCAGGATCTGATCAGATAAAATAAGTCCGTAAAAACTCTCCCTCATATTTACTGTCGGAATTGAATTACCATGGATCCAAGCTTCCCAGGATTTAATGGGCATAAGCTGTTGTAGGCTATTGTTTCATTAATCCCCGTGACCAAATAAGGCATAAATGTGAAGATATGGTATTTAATTAGCATTGTGAGTGCAGAGAAGACACAGACAAATTAGTTAGGTAAACCACCAAAAACCAGTATACGGGTTTCTTAGCCGACAACGAGCTATCACGGTAGCGCCCCCCCCCATATGAAGGCTGCATCCATAGTGAGATATCAATGCTGGAGGACAAAATATTGAAAAAAAGTATTTGCAGAATGAAAAGTAAAATTTCCTGTTTAAAGCCATGTTTTTTAATTAGGGTAAAATTCACTTAACCCACCCGAATTATCACCACAATAATAATTTACCCTTCAAACTATCAATTGCGACAATTTACCCTTCAAACTACCAAAACAATGACAATGTACCAACAATTTTAACAAAATGACGAAATTACCCTCACTGAAATAAAAACCAAAATATTAATTTTTTTTTCTTTCAAATTTTAAGGTTATTTTTGTCTTATTGAAAATTTTAGATAGGTAATTTCGTCATTTTGCTAGCATTGGGGAGGGTACACTATCATTGTTTTGTTAATTTTGAGAGTAAATTGTCGTAATTGATAGTTTAAAAGATAATGTCATTTAATGATGAAATTACCCATCTAGATTTTTTTTTTTTTTTTTTTAAGATCGTTATTAAATGAAAGATATGATATTAGAATATCCTTAAAAAAAAAAAAAAAAAAAAAAGCTCTTCATAGATATTATTTTAGAGAAAATATCTTACTGCCATCTCCATGCTGACATCACTCCGATGGCCTCTCCCTGTGTTTTTGGAGGTGCGTGCCCCCATCTCTCAATCTGAGAGTGAAAAATCTGCATCAACATCCGATAGATAGAGAGATCGAAATTGTCTTTGATTTTGCCTTCTCCAATTTCATTCTGTTTTTGTTAGATCATCCAATTAGAAATATTTGGAGGAAGAAAGACGTTTAGAGACCTCCAAGGTTTGGAAAGAGCATTAACATGTCAATGTTGAAGCTTAAACCCTAAAAATAAAATAAAAGGTTGAATAGAAAAGGACAGAAACCAGTTCTAATAAATATCAAGTGTCGTGTAATATTAGAGAAATGCATGTTTTCTACAACATTCATAAAGTCATTTATTACATTTCGATTGACCGGAACCAAAACATTAATTTTTAAGGAATTCAAATATGTTAGATGATTATTAGCATTTATTATAGTGGGTGGAAAAAAATTTCCTAAAAATTTGTGTCCAATAAACATAGGCAAGTAGTTATTTTTGATGGGTATTAAGGTATTTAATATTTGTACTGCTGTCCATCAAAGCATTGATGGCCATACATATCACATTGATGCAGTTGTGTCACGCCTATACATATCTGGTTGAGGGATTGCTTTCGGCACATAGAACTTGAACATAGCTATAACGTACTTGCATAATAATTGTAACCTACTGACCTATTTTTCCTCATGCCCAAGTTACGTTTTGTGGTGCACTCTAGTAGAATCTGACCACCCATTTGGAGAACTTGATTTATACTCCAATCTATATAGTACATTCTTTCTTGAATTGTCCTTTTTATTTTGCATTGTAGTGAACGCCAACCCGTTTCAGGGGAAAACGAATCATGCAATAATTGTTGTTCAAATTGCTAATAATTTGTGTAATATGAGTTCTCTTATAATTATTGTCTAAATTGAGCAGATGGGTCTTATACGGGTTCTCTTGTATTTATTTGAGAAAGGTGTATTGTTTTGGATCAAAGACACAGCTTTTTGCGTAAAGTATTCAAGGGATAATAATATAGGCCGTGAATTGTGATGTAACTCAATAAATGTCGTCTTATATCCCAACCCACCCAGACTAATAATGTCACGTTCAATAACGATGTATTGGGGCCATCGTGTCAACTCTGATTTGGCCTAAATCCTACGGATAAAAGTTTTTGAGCCAACTCTCTGCCTTTTTGGCCACTAGTACACATGTTCTGCCACGTGTGTGTTCCACTTTAATCCAGTGACTATAAACCATTTAGAGTTCACGTGCATGCATTTGTTTTAGGGTAGTAATTCACTAATTTGTATATATATGCTAGGATTTTGGTTTTATTATAATATTAATATAAAATTATACACGTCAAAACTTTTAACGATAATCTATTAATTTTATATTTATTTCATATCAAATTCGAATAACGTTAAAGATCCTCTCAGTTTCAAACAAAATAAACCTAAAATTAATTTTAGGCTTATTTACTCCAAGTTTTTATTTGCCTTGACTTGCATTATTGCTATATTTTAATGCAAATTAATACTTCTTTTGATTGCAATGAGTTATTGAGCCTTTTATGTTAATTTACGCATGTAAAGTTTCATTTGCAATACCTCACTAGTATGTTTATAATGATCTTGAAAAATGCTTTTTGGCATTGATTTAAAAAATGTTTTAATGTAATATAATCGTGAGAAATGTTTCTTTAGTGGAATTCACATTTAAAAAGTTATTAGCATTTTGAATTGTTTTTTAATGTTTTGATAATGTATTTCTCGTTTTAAAAACATTAAAGTGTTTTGACAACCATTATTAAGCAATACCTTTAACCCACTTGTCCGAGCTTGCCAAATTATTGGTGCACAAGATTCTCCCACACGCCATTCTCACGCCGTCCAAGCAATTTTTCAAACGCCTTGTGAGCTCTGAATCGCAAGCGTTGGCCACGGTGGGAAGAGGAGGGAATGTGGGATAAGCTAGCCATTCCGAAGGCCATCATTGTAAAATAACCGGCGGTAAGCAATTGATTACAAATCATTATAAAAGACAATAAAAAACCAAGTAAATGAGATTCTGACGTCTCCACCCAAAACTCTTTCTTATTTCTATTTCAAATCAATTTTTTAGATACATATTGACTTTTAAGCATTAGTATCGTTCCCGTCAACTCACATCGACAAACTCTATTATAGGCACTTTCGATTGATATAAAACTACTCTTATCACTAGTCTTGATTTATATCGGTGTAGAGTAACATCATATGTTTGGCCTTATTCTTTGGCACTACAATGCAACCAAAGTGAACAGGAAATAATGTTCCTACATGAAGGAAAAATAATTAGAAATCCCTCATAGAATTACAGAACATGCCATTCTCACGAGCCTTGTCGCAGCCCTCGGTGATGGAGATTATGTTTCCATGTCACTCTTTGTAATAATGCCGGGTGGAAAGAGGGATCACGAAAAGATTCTAAATTACAAAACAAAAACTTTAGCGGCTAAACGCGTGGAAATCTCTTTTAAAAATGACGTCTGGCCAACGAGAAAGAGCCACGTGTGCTAAACGCGGCTTTAAGAGAATCCTGCTGGCTGCTCCCATCAGTGGACGCCTTTGGACTCATCGACGCTCCACCCATTTTCCCAAACTCCTTTAACCAAAAGAGTCAGAGCTCAATTTGCAGCCTTTTAGACTCTACCAAGTAATTTAGCGCTGTCCACGTGGCATTAACTGTTTTGGGGATTAATTATTATCAAAACTTTCAATGGTGGGGTCAATGTTATTAGTTTCAGGATAAATGAAATGCTACTATATTTTTCACCTTGAGTAATTCCAATCTCTTCAAACAATATAATTGATTTCTCTTATGGTTTTTGAATTGAATTTGAGCTGTCATTAAATGGTTTGATAGTTTAATTATAATTTTAATAGCGAGTTGAAAAACTAACACCCACATGTAAATTATTTAATTAAAATAAAAAATAAATTACAAATACACAATTCAAACTTAATCTTACCCCTTAGTTGGTTTGGGTCGCATAACCCAAGACCCCCTCTTTTTTTGATTCATTTCTTTAGTCTTGAAGAGAGCCAAATCTTAATTAAATAATTAAGGTTTGCACAAGAAACAAGCAAAGGCCGAGCACGCTAGCTCGGAAGTCGTTGCACTAGTTTAAGTTGATAAAAAATACAAAACATGTGAGATGGAATTGTTTTAATCACACTCGAATTTGACCCAAACCACAAGTGACAGAATGCAGCAGCCAGCTCTTGTTGTTATTTTGCCATGCTTTGTGAGATTTATCTCATCCTTAGGCCCATATTAAGGCATAGATAAACTTCATAAACTTTGTGTGCTTAGTCCAATGATGATAATAATCTTTCGCTCTGTTTGTTAATGTATTTTATAAGTATTTTTTGTGTTTGGCTTAAAATAGTGTTTTGATGTGACATAAAAATAAAATTTGCTTTTGTATTTTGAAGAGTATTTTTGTTAATATTATTATTTTGAAAATAAAAAAAACATAAGACAAAACAAAAGAACAAACCAAGCCAATGTGTTGCTATACATAGGCAGTGATACTTTTTAGTAATGCATGTTGCATGTTTTCCTTTTGGGTATCCTTCACATTATGCTTAGAATTTTTTACTTTTCATTTTAGTTTAAAAATTACTTCCTTTTTTTAGTTACCAATTTTTTCAGAGTACTACATTCCACTTTCTATTTTATCTTTACCCTTTCGTTTTTCCATTTTCTAATTACTTGCATTCCAAATTCCAAAGTAATCTGCATATTTTATTAGAAGTTAAAACTTAAAAAACATAAGACAAAACATCTACGTAACTTTGAAATTTGGAATGTAAGTACTTTGAAAAAGAAAAAAATATTAAATGGAAAAATGACTTTAGCCTCAAAAATATATATATATTAACTAATCAAAACAACATGTGACTAGTCGAATGTGAATCCTGTAAGGCCACGAGTACTTGTTTGGAGTCTAAAAACTAGCCCTCTTCTCTTCTTTCCCTATATCAAATGGTTTTATTACTGTCGTTATCATTGTGATGGTATATTTTTGACTGGTTGAATATAAAATTACCACATCTTTCTTTTATATTTTATTCTCTTTCTTTTGATTCTTATATTTATTTTTCTCCCTTTTTTTATGCATTTTTTTTTTACCATGTACTTTTTTGTTTATAAACCCATTATCAATATTTTGTGTTTACATATGAATAAGGAGGTATAGAAAAAGGTGCTTGAAAAACAGGGACGGAGGTAGGTGTTGCCGTGTTGGCCGGGGGGCTGCCAGCTGCCTCACTTAATTTTCCAAATTTTTTCCTTAAAAAATTGTTAATAGTTTAATATATATTGTTAGGTTTAAAAATTACTTGACCCAAGTCAAAATTAAAACACACACAAATAACACTAGTTTTTGTTATTGGGGTTATTTTAATTAACATTAACGCTCCAATTAATAGTGAAGGATAATTATTAATTAGCTTTTAAAGCTAGATATCTTTGCAGGTACAGTTCACAAATGCAGGATCAGAACCCCCAAAACCCCTTCAAATCACGCGCACACGCATATACACACACAAGCACTCTCTCTCTCTCTCTCTCTCTCTGCACACCAATATAAATTTCTGCCTACTACAACCCAACAAATCCACCAACATTCTCACGAGTCACTCCCTTCTCTTCCTCTAGAAAAAAAAAAAAAAAAAAAAATGCACAAAAAACTCAGCCCCATGACTCCTCTGCTCCTCTTTATCTTTTTCTCATCTCTCACTGTAAGCACTCTGAGTCTCACTACTGTGGTTCACATTCTCTTTTGTTCTCCAACTTTGTTGTTTCTGGCACTGCCTCACTGTCTCACTCGTGTTTTCATTTTCTGTCAATGCAGGTTGGGTTCGCCTCCGCCGGAGACGGCGGTTCTTTCGCCGGAGAAAACCCATTTACCCCGAGAGCGTATCTGGTTCGGTATTGGAACAAAGAGATCCGAAATAGTCAGCCCAAGCCAGCATTTCTGCTATCCAAGGCATCCCCTCTGAGTGCGGTGGACTCGGCGAGTTTCGCCAAGCTCGCGGCGCAGAGCGATCTGTCCTCGCACTTGCCGGCGTTCTGCGCCTCGGCGAACCTGCTCTGCTTCTCCGATTTATCGCCGAGTCTGGAGAAGCACGAGAAGGACTCCAACTTTGCAGGGTACTCGGACCGGAACTTCACCAATTACGGCACGGATCGGCTCGGCGGGACCGACTCGTTCCAGAAATACTCGGGCGACGAGAACATCCCCGTCGACTCGTTTCGCCGGTACAGCCGAGACTCGACGGGCCACAAGGACAATTTCGTCAGTTACGCCCCCAATGGCAACGTGGTGGACCAGAGCTTCAACACCTACGCCACCGGGGCTACCGGCGGCTCCGGCATGTTCTCCAAGTACGCCGGCGATGTGAACGTCCCCAATCTCCGGTTCACTTCCTACTCTGACGATTCCAATGGCCATGACCACACGTTCTCGACCTACAGCGAGAACGCTAACGCCGGTGACCAGAGATTCAGCAACTATGGGAAGAACGGCAATGGGGCTCCGAACGAGTTCAACAACTACGGGACGGGTGCGAATGTCGTCGGGTCGGACTTCGCGGCCTACGGCCAAACGTCAAATGGCGCGAACGACACGTTCACGAATTACGGGAAGGACCAGAACAATCCCCAGAACAACTTCAGGAGCTATGGGGACGGAGGAAACAGTGCCGTTGATAGCTTCGCGAATTACAGAGAGAACGCCAATGTGGGTGACGACTCGTTCCAGAGCTACGCTAAGAACTCGAACGGGGCCAAGGTCAATTTCGCCAATTACGGTAAATCCTTCAATATCGGTACAGACAAGTTCACTGGGTACGGCCAGGGCTCCCGGGGCCAGACCGCCGGATTCAAGATCTACGGCGTGAACACTACTTTTAAGGACTACTCGAAAAAGGGTATCACATTCTCTAGGTACACCAATGTGAGCTCGGAGAAGAGCACTACAATGCAGGTCAGTGGCAGTTTGGTAAAAAGGTGGGTGGAGCCGGGCAAATTCTTTCGGGAGTCGATGCTGAAGAAGGGGAAGGTAATGCCAATGCCGGACATTAGAGATAAAATGCCCAAAAGGTCGTTTTTGCCCCGGTCCATCTCGTCCAAATTACCGTTCTCAACCTCCAAGATCTCTGAGATGAAGAGGATCTTCCACGCGCGTGATAATTCTAGCATGGAGAGTATGATGCTGGAGTCGCTCAGCGACTGCGAGAGGGCTCCTACCCAGGGCGAGACCAAGCGGTGCGTCGGGTCGGCGGAGGACATGATCGACTTTGCAACCTCAGTCCTTGGCCGCAACGTCGTCGTTCGATCAACCGAGAACGTGAGCGGGTCAAAGAAGAACATAATGGTCGGATCGGTCAAAGGGATCAACGGTGGAAAAGTGACGCAGTCTGTGTCTTGTCATCAGAGCTTGTTCCCCTACCTGCTCTACTATTGCCATTCGGTCCCGAAGGTTCGGGTCTACGAAGCGGATATACTGGACCCGAGTTCTAAGGCCAAGATTAATCACGGTGTTGCCATCTGTCACTTGGACACGTCGTCTTGGAGCCAGGGTCATGGAGCTTTCTTGGCTTTGGGTTCGGGTCCGGGGCGGATCGAGGTTTGCCACTGGATTTTCGAGAATGATATGACCTGGACACTCGCCGATTAAGTGCTTAGCTTAAGCTATATTATTGCTTTAATATATTGGGTTACCCGGTCGCTAAGAAAGCTTAGATGCCGGCTACACACCCTGTTGATTAATTTGAAGTCCCTATTAAGTTAAGAATTTTTAGCTTTGACAGGAAAAGCAAGTTATGGTTTACTTTACATTTGGAAGGTGCTATATATAATTTGAGTTTTGGTAAATGTTATTAAATCTACCCAAATAACTGGAAGGAAAATGAAAAAAAAAGAAGTTTTTAGCTTTTCCTGTTGATTTCTTTTGCACTTTATTTCTTTGTATTGCTTTTGCTACGTCTATTTACAACTTCAGACAGTCTACGTGACACTTATCATGATATATACGTTTAAATTTCTTTTTGAATGGAAAAGAAAAGAAAAAAAATAAATATATATATATATAGGATGAGATTCAAAGTGTGGAGAATATTTGAACACCAACTAAAGAAAGTAGCAAAGGATTGATGGTTGGACATGTAAACAAAATCATGTGAGTAAGGATGAGGTGGTCCAATGACCCTCCAAGATGTGCTTTTGTATTGTATGGGGAAGGCTATGGGAATGGGACAGCTGTTGTTGGGAATGGCCGTATTTGTTTAATGCTTATGTTCAAATTGCTTGTGAAATTCAGATATCTTCTCTTCTTCTAAATTCACCCTTTGTTTCAAGGGCACCTTAAAAAGTAGGGTTTATTCTAGAGGTGTAAAAGATAATGGGAAGAAATATAGAAACAAAAGGGGGGGTTATCCCATCAAAATGGCCCTACTTTCATGATTATTGGGACTTGATAGTTGCTTGGATAGACTTAAATAATCATATTTTCTTAACACCATTTTCCAGCTTGGCTAAGTGCAGCTAATGGGGACTGCAACCTTGGACTTCATAGAAAGGAGCACTGAAAGTGAAATGTAAGGAAAAATGATTCTACTAACTAGGGAAGGCACATCAGCTTCAACAATTTTCTATTTAGCCACCAACTCGTGCATCCCATATAAAGTCTTTGATAATTGTTGTCTAAAACTTATTTAGATAATAAATTGTTGAAAATCTTGATCCGCTTTATTTCGATCCCTTCATTACACTCTATCTTGGGCAAGGGTTATAGTTTAATGTGATTTGTTATGTATAATCATCCTATATTCTAATTGAGCTTTTCAGTAATTTAGGTAGAAGGTCATTTCATATCTTGTCTTATTTTTTGGTTGATTATATGACTGATGTCTGATTTAAAATGAATTATTATACTTTATGACAATGAAATTCTTAGAGCAAGTGGAGTGGCGACTAGTTTACTGATCACCATGATTAAATAAACGTTGCTTTATGCTATTAATTTAAAACCTCATCATCCTTTTGACCCTCTAGAAAGTTGGTTTACAGCAATGAAAAGTGAAAGGAAAAGGGGGGAGGGGGGGGGGACTTCTATTTGGTTTATAGTTTTAATTTCAATTATGACATGTGCACACGTACATTTTGAATCACTTTATCTCTCTTGAATTTTAAAAAATTCCAGCAAAAAAAATAAAGAAAAGGGTGTGGTCAGTGGTGCATGTCTTGTGTGCCAAGCAGGTGGCTCTTACATTTGAGCTGCTAAAAAATCTGCCCGAATTTTAAGAAATTCAGACAAAAAATTCCAGAGATCAGGATCCATAGTATTAATGTATTATGGAGTGCAACCTCAATCTATTGTAAGAGAAATGGTAAAGAACCCAACACTTTTTTTTTTTTTTTTTTTAATTTTCTCTCCCAAATAATTTGGATCCTACGTTCATTTAAGAAAAATAAAAAGATAAAAAAAAAAAAAAAATCTTAGGGTACGTTTAGAATTGCGGTTTCAACAAGTGTGATTTTAAAAATAGCTCGTTACTTTTTAAAATCGCAAAGGCATTTAGTAAAACATGTTAAAAAATACTTTTTTATTAAATATTTGTTATGCAAATTCATGATTTTGGTTTAAATTTGCACTTTTTCAAATAAGCACCTCCTAGTCTGCTTATTGAAATCGCAGATTTTTTTCCTTTTTTTAAATCGCAATGCCAGATGCCTTATGTTTTGTAATATCTTTTAAAAACGCAGATTATTTTTGTGAAATCGCAATCTCAAACGTACCCTAAACCTATTTATTTCTTGAACAGACCAAATCATTTGCAAAAAGAAAATTTGAAAAAAAAATGTTGGGTTGTTTAGCATTTCTCCTATCGTAAAAATAATAATGGTGGAAGATCCAAGGCAACCACCAACTACTTCAATACATTTTTTTTCTTCTTCTTCTTCATGCACTACAACAACTTTAGTACTCTGCTTGGTCATTGGGTCCAGCCCTTAATAATAGCCTGCTGTGGTTCGCCTTCAATGAGAGAGCAACAGAAGAACCTGATCCTTTTCCCATTTCTCCTGCTGTGCCTTTTAATTGTGGTCTGCAAACAATAAAGAACCTCAATTATAATTATTACCATATTTTAGTGTTGATAATAGGAAAAAAAATATAGTTTCCCTTTCACTGAGTGACATTTGTCGCACTACAAGGGAGCAAGATCTCAGCAATGAATGAAAATCTTTACTGTTTCAACTGTCTCATGTAAAACTTTTATAATACATTGATTAATTGCCCTGGTTCTGTATATTTTAAATCGGAGAATATTTAGTTAATGATCATAATCTTTCTATAAAGATCTTGAACTCATAAATGGAACAGTCCCATAAAATAAAATAAAATATATTATATATATTTTAAAAATAATAAAAAAATTTAAAAAAAAATAATAAAAAATTAAGGGGTAGATCGGTCACCTTCAAGGGCAAATTTTTTTTATTTTTTTATTTTATTTTTTTGATTTGGCCCTTGAAGGTGGTCAAACCACCCTCAATGGCCGGCTACCCAATCCCAACTGGGGTGGATGAATTCTGATCATTAACTGAATATTCTTCGGTCTAAAATAGATTAGAGAGGATCCACATCCATTAAAGAGACCTGATCATTCATCTCCAATAACATTTAGAACAGTCATCTTTGTCTCATATAGAATCCTATATATATATATATATATATATATATATAAGCGTCAAGAACTTATACATAGTTATAAGGTGTAAGATCCGTTGAAGACTTGTTGGGGATATTAGTAGTAGAGAAAATATCCGATGAATAAGTTAGCAAGGATGAAGGATCAAGTTAAGAGAGCTAGGACAATTATAGGAAAAATGATTGTACCTGAAATGATGGCATATCTTCCCCTTACGCAGAGGCCCCCCCTCGTGGAATGCAACTTTGGCTAGGTATTAATTGTTTATGGGGTACGACTCTAACAAAGTATGAAGCCGCACTACCATTCATTGAAAAGTTGTTGGTGAGACAAGACCGGAGTTGAAGCAATTGGTTAAATTATTATTTATCTTAAAAGTTTAATTTTATAAAAAATAATAAATTTAATAATTTAATTAATATTTTAACACGACCATTCTATGTTTTCACTCCTTACATTTGTTATGCAATTAATGGGTTGGCTTCCTTGACCCAATCGGGACGGCGACTAGCCTGATCAATCCGGCCAGACTGGTGAACTCCTAGATCCGCAATCTTGACCTGGACTAGCCGAGTAGATATCTGGTACATCATATTGATGCTATTGAGCAAGTTGTGAATTTCAGGATTGAATACCAAAAATCTGCAAATGCTAAGACATTCCAGTATGTACCAGCTACTTAATGGTTTGTTTGTAGTGGATTGAAGAAATAGTCAAAAGATGCATATATACCCTCTGTTTGCAACCCACAAGGATTTGTTTGGTGTCAAGGCCCTACTCTCAAGACCAGCAAATATATATATATATATATATATATATATATATTTTTTTTTATCTTTTCTTTTTTGGTTTTTGCTGGTTTAGTAATTAGTACTATTATATATAATTCAACCCTTAAGCCAGGCTCGTCAGAAACCGCAGCACGATGTGCCCAATATACAATTTAATACTTTTCAAATCCAATCATAAGACAAAGTAACAACAAAAGAGTTTGGTTAGCCACCTTTTGCTCCAACAATGGAGAATCTCCACATATGCCTGATTAGTATTAGTCACTTTGATTTTTATTAATACCTTGGTGGGGCTGGGTCAGGCTATGACTCAGTCGGACTTAAAGGAGCGCCTGCGGTTCCCATCAGCTCCCAGCAGATAGGTGCTACAATAGTCACGCCCAAGTAAGATAGTTACAATTAGTTTCTCCGGCCTACCTTTTTTAATTAAAAAAAAAAACAACAACAAAAGAGTTTGGTTGTTTCCATATGTTACTCGTATCAATGCTCTTTCATTTATCCAAACAAAGGCTTGGAGAGAGTTCTTTCAACCAACTAAGGCTGTGAACTATCTCAGCAAGACCACCCTTTGCCATAACTATGGTAGCTAGCTAGGGAGCCATAAAAAAAAGGTCCCATAAAAAGGGAAGCTCTGCAAATCCTTTCTCGAGGCATAGCATAAGCCAAGACAAATATATTGCAGTCAGGCCCCAACCTTTTGTTGGATCCTATAAATATGGAGTGAAAATTCGTACAATGGCAATAATTTTGCCATTTGCTTTTATTTTTTTTGTCTGTTCTCCACTCCTGGTAATAATAGCAATCCAGATGTTGTCGCATTTTCTTTTGTTTGATTGAGTTGTTTTGAAGTTGTATCTTGGTAAACCAAATTCAAGACCATGAAATAAAAACCCCATGAAAACAGATTGAGTCCCACATTAAAAAAACAATATCACAAACAGGAGTGGTTAATATAATACTTGATTAGTGTCCCAACAATTCTATATTATCCAAAGTGTGGGTCTCCCTGAAAATGACCAGAAATTATATATCTTTTTTTTCTTTTTCCACATTACTTTTGGTTACATCGGATGCTCATATATGAGAAAGAGGGTCAACAAATGCAACTCCTGTTGGGGCAGCACTTGCAGCGTACAATTCTGGGATGAGGAATATCTGCAACAATGCTAAAGCTTGGGAATCAGTTGAGCTCATCTAGCTGCTGTAGAAGAGTATGGATTTTCAAAGTTGTTGGTAGAAAAGTAATTCCCAGTACAGAATTGATGCAAGTGCTACAGACTCCCATAAATGTTGTGCAATTGGCATCAAAATACTGTTTAAGTTGTCAAAAAAAGAAGAAGCTAGAATGAATGATGTCCAAACATGAAAAATATTGCAGAAATTGTGCCGTCTCTCTGTTGACAAAAGCCAACCTACCCTTTGGTGTCACTGGGTGGCTTCCAACTTTTCTCCACCAGTTGTGGCGCCTGCCTGTGCCGGATCATGCTCTCCTGATTGGTGTTTGAAATTTCAAGGCCTAATGTGGTCAAAAATCATGCATCATACAATTATTACAGGCCTTTTCTAATGGCAAAAGCAGTTTACCATGTGCTGTCCTTGTCCAAGTAGCGAGGGTGTAACCCTCACATTTCATGACATTTTTTTCTACATCAACGACAGTAAATGTGACCTGTCTATGTCCATGTCCCAAATGAAGCTCATGCTCATAGATCATATCAATGGCCATGATATCCAGCCAAAGTGCTCCATCTTCTCTTATCCTAGTGGTCTATTCATGTATCGTTATTAAATGTGGCAAACATTTTTTTCACTTGAACTCATTACTCATCCCATTAGAATGTGACGGGACAAACATGTGATTCGGGCTGGTGCCCATCAGACCTGCTTGCAATCAATTCCCAAAATGGCATTAAAAATGTGTTCATAGATAGCTCTTAACTAGAAATTTTGGGATGGGGATCGGGGGCAAATATCTGTTTCGGGCAAATATCTCGACAGCTCGAGTTACTTAAATGCCTGCCCGAGTGTTTTCTCACATGAAGTTGTTCGTTACACCGTGTACTAGGCAGTTTTATTGCACGAGATTTGAATCCGTAATTTTGTGAAATACATGAAAGAGTAGGAGCTTTTCAGTTGCATCATGCCAATCATACCCATCATTGAAAAAAGTCCTAATTGGCAATCTCTTTTTTCGTGTGAATTTGCTCATACAATTTTCTTAAGGCCCAGTAATCCCACTAACCTCACCAAATAGGAAGCCCTAGATTGTGCTTTCCAATGTTTGCCCCATTCAATTGCTGACCATGAGGCCGACAATAGGCCCAATAGTGAACTCAGGTCCAAATGCCGGCCTACAATGAAGCCCATATGTTTTGGAACCCAGCCCATAAACAACCCCTTTCTTTCCAAGCAGGCGAGCAGCGAGGCTGAGAGCGGCTTCGTGTAGAGCAGAGAAGAATAGCTATGGCGGCCAACTGTACGAGACGAACCCTTCAAAGCTTTTTAGCTTCTGCAAAAACCCTACTGAGCCGTACGGCATCTACTCCATCACCTTTCGCTTCGAAAGCTTCCAAGTTGAATGGCCGGTTCTCTGTTCAGAAGCGCATGTTCTCCAGGTTACGCTTTTATCATTTTCCGTACCCAGTTGATAGTTCTTTCAAAAGTAAATTGAAAGAGAAAAACTTCACTCTGTTTGGTTGCTGAGAAAACTGTGGAAAAAGTAAGGGAATGAGGATCTGTTGTCTTGTGTTCTTATTTCTTTTCTTTATTTGGAAGATTGACGAAGAAACCTGGCCAAGTTTTAAGCTTGTGGGTATGTCCCAAACAATAAAAGTTTGATAAATGATGTTTCAGTTTGATTTATTCTACTTCTTTTTCTCAGTAACCAAACGGCGCATTAGGGTTTATGTGAGACTTTGGGTCAACTCCCGCCCCTCCTTCCAATTCTCCTGCATTTACATTTGATACATATAGTCTTCTTTGCGTGGTACATTATTCAATACAATTCATGGGTCTCAACTTTGTCTTGTGACCATTCATTTAGATAACCATGGAACCTGTTAGCGTATTTAGGGTACCTTTTTATGTGATGTTAAATATGTTGTAGTGTGAGCCTTAGAATAATTATAATGTTGCTTTATAGGCTTCCTGTGGAGTTGACTGCTGTGCAGCAGTCTTTGATGCCATTGCACAGCGTTACTGCTTCTGCCTTGTTCGCTTCGTTGCTGTCTGTGCAAAATAACAACTGGGGGTGTCTATCTGAAGGTATAGGTTTTACACTTTTGCAGTATCATTTCATGTTGTGCTCTCAAACATCTATCCATTTACCTCTACTTGTAATCACTTAAGGCCATTTGCTTTGTAGAAAATGGTCCACAAACTGACTGCTGATTTGATACCAAGTAATTACACCTTGTTGATATGGATGATAGTGGTTTTCATGACAAAAAAAGGAGGATATGTTGGACAGATCTGTTGATCATTTGAGGATGCCAGGAAGTATTGATTTGAAAGTGGGGGGTGGACCTTTTTGATTTCTCACCTTTGAAGTGTATGGCCCTTTTGTTGCTCTATTTTGTGAGGAGTTCAGTTGGATGTTTCTTTCTTAGATTATAGTGGTTCAACTGGAAGATAATTCACCTAAAAAGTGGGCCTTCTCTAACACAGCTGAAATTCTTTTTACCATGCGAGTGAATGTTTTGGAGAAGGGCTTTGAAATTAATCATCAAACACATTTTGGCCTCTCATGCTTTCTATTTTGCTACAAGTCATCTTACATAATTTTTAGAACCTAGAAATTGGCTTGTGGGTATCGATGGATTATGGCGTTCCTTCTTTGGGAGAGGGGACAATAAGTGCTTTGTGTAGATTCCTTTTATCTCATAACACATTTTGTGTTGAAACAAATGCTTTTGCCAAAGCAAGTGGATGAGCATGTAATGTGAGATGCGATGGTGTGGGAGAACAAGGGCTAGAAACATATGGAGGCTGTTGTGTTCTGTATAGCTGGAAATGCGATGTCATAATATTGGATTTGTTGCTGAAAAAGACATAATTTAGCTTCTTATGCCTCTCCTCTCTCTCCTTTTCATGCATTTAATTTCCAATTTCCTTTGCAACTTCTAGTATCTAACTTTTCAAGATGGAAGAAGAGGCATTATATGAACCATGTCAAACAGTATTGCCTCCTTAGACCATATTGTGTAGTTGTGGCTGCATGAACTATTTTAACTTGAGTTAATGTCTCCTGTCATCCCATTTTTTTTGGATTTCTGTTTGCCTTTATCGATTTCTAAAGTTAGTTGCCATTGCAATGATGGTTCAGAACTATGTCAAACACTCGTGTCTTTAGAGCCTTTGTTTTCTTAGTCTGTTCATTAGGACACAAGTTGCCTTCATTTTAAGTCATTGACCTTGTATTTTATTGTTTCATTGCAGGATTTGCAACAACACTATAGCATGGCCGGTGAGTTCCTATTCTGGGTACCAGCCAGACAAAAAGTTAGCATCAGATTTTGTTTCGTTGCATGTTTCTAATGTGGTTGAACTTGATATTTAACTTAGAAAGAGATGGGTTCCCTTTCTCTTTGTTTTTGAGGTTATCATAGTGTCCTTCACCACTCTCACTGCGATAAGAGTTTTTGGAAAGAGATGGGTCTCTCCTGATGAGTAACTCCACAATTTGCTAAAGTTCATTTTTTTGGCATAATTGGTGAATCATTTTTTTATGCTTGTATCTCGGATTCACCTCCTATGGAATGTATGAAAAATGATTTTGTACCATGAGATAGATAACCCTTAATATCTCCGTGGATGATACCAGATATCACTTTGGTGAAGAACATTTCTCACCGATTTTATGAATCATATAGGATTTAGATCAATGTTGATCGCTCCCTTGATTCCCCCTTTCTTCGTCTAATAGGATTTGGATCAAATATGGAAGGTATGAAAAATAATAGGCATGTAGCCTCTATTTCTTAGATTGAGATTTCTAGTAATTTTGTTGCTTGCTGCCCGATTGCTATTTCCCTTTCCTGTTCTAATGGGATTTGGATCAAATATGGAAGGTATGAGAAATAATAGATATAGCTTCTATTTCTTGGATAGAGATTTTTAACAATTTTGTTGCCTGCCGCTCAACAAAAGACAAGTGAAAGCTTTCATGGACTCACTTGTCCGAGCAGATATCGGGCTTTTCGCTTATCACTTATTTAAATAGATAGGTCTCGATGGCAAATAAGTACTTCAACACTAAAAATTAGGTCTACCTAGCTCAACTAATTCAAGGGTGTAGTTGAGTATAGTTAACAATGGAGAATGAATGATGAATGATGGTTTCTAGGTACCTAAGGTACATTGGAAATTACAGTATTCTTTTCATGGGTGGGCTTGTAGCTTATAGGTCACATCTTCCCTTCCCTCGGTTCTTTTTAACAATAACCTGGTTTAAAAAACTAGTCACTTAGTTAACAAAAAAACTAATGTAGATCCTGCATGGGGATGTCAAAATGCAAACCCAATTCGACTAAGATCAGGATCCTCTTCGATCCAAGTTTCATGATTCAAATTAGATTCATTTAAAACCTTAAATAAAATGGTACTATGTTAAAATAACATTGCATTTTATATACTATTAGATGCAATGCAAGAAAAATAAATCTTGTCTGTATAATGAATTTTTTGCTCCATTTCAAGTATGCAGGCAATTCATGTTGGCGTTTGGGTTAACCCGAACATAACTTATTTAATTAAATGGGTCAAACTCTTCGATCTTAATACAACCTATTTAAGTAGGCAAGTGACACAACACGACATGCATAGCCCGTTTAATAAGCAGGTTGTGTTGGGTTGACTTGACCCGACTCGAGTAACCCATTTAACAAACAAGTTGTATTGAGTTGACTCGACTTGCACAACTCATTCAATAAACAATGTTGAGTTCATTCAGACACCAACTCATTTGACCCGTTTTGACATGGATATTAATTTAAATGAAAAAAAGAATTTTAATTTATATGAATTTTAACCTTTTAGGATTTTGTTTTCAATTGTAAAAAAATATATAATTTAATTTATATGAGTTATATGGGTCACTCATGTATTAAGCGAGTTTACTCGGGATTGACATGTTTATTTTAATTTAATTTGGATAGACTTTAAATGACTCAAACTTGATTGTATAAAATCTTAACTCTCTAATTTTATGTTAAGTTGGCACGTCATGTAAAAAATTATTAATCATAATTTCAATTCATTTCATTTTAAATGATCCTGTTCCATCCGATAATTTTTCCATCCAATCAAAGGTCATCCTTTTATAGGTTTTTTTTTTTTTTTTTTTTTAAATTTTTTTTTAATGAATCTTTTTATAGCTTTTATTTAACAGAAATAGACCAAAAGTAAAATGAAAATCCCCAAAACGACTTCTAGTACGCCTTTAATCTGAGAGCCGCTGCCCGCTGGTAAAAGGCTCTCCATTATTTAAAAATCACAAGTAAAGCAAGTGAGCAACCGGTAGATTCAATTTGGTGATTCAAAATGATTACGACATGACGCACCAACAAAATATGACCGTTGCCTAACGTTCCCAAAATCTAAATTTTAAAAAGTTGGCTCTTTCTGCGAGCTACTTACCGTTGCCAACGGCAACTTTCCCTGCGATGAAAACTCCGAAAAACTCAGAACCAAGAAGTCAATTCGTTTTTGAGTCCATCAATCTGTCAGAAAAATCTTTTGGGTTTTTTGGTCTTCACCTATTGCACTGAAAATTTCATTTAATGCGATAGAATTGCAAGATCAATTTGATTTCCAGTCAAATTAATTGCAAGAGCTGAATTATTGGTTCTTGGGTTTCTTGGTCACTTCAGTTTCTCTGAATTCAATTCTTGAGGTAATTCTTGGGCTCTCAAAGGCCATGGCAACATTGGCACCCGGAATTCTGTTGAAGCTTCTCGACGGAATGAACACAGGGGTCAAAGCCACTAGCGAGCACCGGAACTCGCTTTTGCAGGTGACAGACATTGTCCCAGCCGATCTTGACGAGAAGAATCTCTGGCCGAAGCACGGGTTCTACATCAAACTTTCCGATTCTTCCCACTCAATCTATGTCAGTCTTCCCTCTGAACATAATGATTTTGTTCTCAGCAATAAAATGCAGCTAGGCCAGTTCATCTACGTCGATAGATTGGAACCAGGATCTCCGGTTCCTGTCATTAAAGGTGCGAAACCACTTCCAGGCCGGCACCCATTTCTTGGCACGCCGGAGCCTTTAATGGGTCTTAGAGAGAAAGGTGAGCCAAAGTCCAGTTCGAAGCCTTCAGCTAACAGAAGGGGTTCGTGGGGAACAGGACCGAATGGGACAGATGGAGTTTCATCTCCCTTGGCTTGCAAGCCGGTCAATTTGGACTTCGATCAGTGTACTCCGGTGAAAGAGCGTGGCAGTTCTGTGAAAAATGGGAACAATAATTTTCCCATGTCTCCGATGATAAGAGGGAGGGTTGGGAAGGATGGAAATTCTGGTGCGGGTATTAGATGTTCTTTTGGCGGTGGGCTGTTGGCGAAGATGATGGATACCAAAGCAGAAAGCCCTGCATTGCTTAGGAAAAGCTGTGTAGCCTCTTCTGCGTCCAAATTTACAAGGAGCAGGAGTGTTTGCGAAAGAGAGCCTAAGATCCCAATAAGTCCCTTCAACTCCACTGTAGGTACATTGTTCCTCTTTGCCATTTAATTCTTCATAAAGAAACATTGCATGGCTATTTATGTTTTTCCATGGAATGTTTGTTCTGTTTAAGCCACCTTTCCAACTTCCCAATATTTCAAAAGAATTGCAGGCTTTTGCTGACCAAAGTCAAAACATGCATCTCTATTGGTAACTTTCCACACCAGTTTGGTGAGAATGCCTTTTCTCCTTGCAGGAAAAGAAAAGTTCGACTCCTACACCACGTTCGCGGAGTGCAAGAGTGGCAGCTTCCCTCAATGTGGCTGGAGATGCCCAGAACTCCAACTTTAAGATGACTACTCAATCACAATCTGAGTGCGGTAATTCAACTTCTGATATCAGCACCAGTATTCACATGAACTTACCTGGAAAACTTAGCACATTGGGCAAGGTGAAATTTCCCTAAAATTTCCCTAAGTCCTGCATTTCTTGTAGCTTTTTAACTCATTTTTTCAGCTCCATTTTCTCACTTTTATGTTTTACAGGATGCGGTGCAGCAGCGAGAAACAGCTCAGAAGATTGCCCTTCAAGCATTGAGAGATGCCTCAGCTACTGAGACATTAGTTCGGTCTCTCAAGTATAATACCTTCCATAAACTTTTACTGTTATTTTGCGTTGGTTAATTAGTTTCAATTCAGCTGATATACATGCATGGTTAATTGGTTATAGGACATTTTCAAACTTGAGCAAATCAGCTAGACCTGACTCTCCAGCAGCCTGTTTTGATCAGTTTCTCGAATTTCATCATCAAATTGTGCAAGCAGTGACAGACATGGTCTCCATTCAAGCAGCTACTTCAGCCTCTGAAATGGCTAAAAAGAAAGATAGCCCCACCGAAGAAGAGTCCCCAATTCTGCACGAAATCATACCCAACTCGATGGACCAAAGCCGAAGTTCAGAACTAACATTATCTAAACGGAGAAATGCATTATACAAATCCATTGCATCCTTTCCTGAAAGAGGTGGTGAGCAGAGGACAAATCTGGGAAGACTCCTGAGATCGAATAGCAACCCAAAATCGTTTTCGGAAAGAAAAGGACCATCTACCCCACTTGGAAAACTGCCGCTTGAAACTGTTGGTGAGAATGATGAAAACAAGAAACCATCCTCTTGCAGTCTAACCAGTACAATCAAATTGGGGAAGCAGATTGAAACAGAAGCTGGAAACTGGTTTATGGACTTCCTGGAGAGGGCTTTGGAAACAGGCATGAAGAAAATGAAAGGAGTGGCAGAGGGGGATGCTCGAAAGGTTCCTCAATCTCTCATACTTAAAATTATTAACTGGGTGGAGGTAGAGCAGTGCGACGCTAATAAGCGATCTGTTCATCCCAAAGCAGCACAGATAGCCCGGAAGTTGAGGATCAAGATGAAGAATCCCTGAAAGTCACTAGCATATAGAATGTAAGCAGAGTGTATCAAATTATTTTTATGTGAAACTTCTGGCAGTGTTTGTGTCCCAACCATATGGAGATTCCGTTGCATTTGTCGAATCTCATATGTGATAGGCTTGTATGGCTTGAAGCATTATTGTCTCATTGATATATTCTTTCATTTCCCTTTGACCAATACTGCATGTGTTGCCTAATTTGCATTTTCATTGACGTTGACCAAGATGCAGCAAGACAAGTTCTATATGTTCTATTCTATGTGTTCATTGAGCCAGACAAGTTCTATATGTTCTATTCTATGTGTTCATTGAGCATGAAAATAAAATGATGATATCTTCCAGAAACGCCTATGAATAATCCAACGAGGCAAAAGAGCCTAGCAACATTTTATCTTGCCCCAGGCATCCTAAAATGTGGGACTCACCTTCTTGAGACAAGTGAATCACGCAACACCCATCTTTTAAGCTGCATAAATTTTTGTGTTATTTGGGCACCCTAATAAAATGGATTTTCAATCCATTCCAAAACCCATAATTAAGAATAGGTAAGTCCATCAGTGCCAAAATATTTGTGATGGATTGCAAAGTTGCTCTTTCAATAGATATGTCACAAATTTTGATTGGATTCACTGCAAATGAAGGAAGATCAAATTTAAGCTCGTGGAATGAATAAAATAAGACTATAAAAATATTTAAGATGGGACTTGATAATTAACAATCAGACGTACATTTTTTATTTTTAAATATAAATTGACTATACTAAATCCCACCAAAATTAAGAAGAAAATTCGAAAGTGCACAATGATAATTTTTTTTTTTTTTTTACTTTCCGTTACCAAAAAAAAATTGCTTTTTATAAAAACACTAGTTGGGAGGCACATGCTTGATTTTGAGGATTTATTCCAAATTTTTGCTGCACTTCTAATTCTTTCTATGGATTTATTTTCTCAAGGGCATAAGCTGCAAAAAAGCATTCAGAACCACAAAATACATGGTGATTTTAACATAGAGGATAAAACTGCCACAAAGCCCCAAAGCTATAATGTACAAACAATAGCCTTTCTTTTGAAAAGATAACGAAGATGGTTGTGAATCAACTCCAAGTTGCAGCAACAAATTGGTTACAGTAGTTCACAAACCTTAAATTGCTAATATAGCAGCACCAGCATATGGTGGATACATTTTCAAACTGGCAACAACCCCCAAACCTCAGTCCACAATGCAATTATTGCAATCCCATAGATCACAACAAATGCTGCACTATCAAGCAATTGATTTGACAGTCATTAGGTTGAAAGCAATTTTCAGTCACGGTACATGACATGTCTATGGCAAAAGTAAAGCAAAAAAGTTGTTGTTGTTTTTTTCTTTTTTTCTAAGAGTTAGAATTATGTTAACAAATGAAAAACAAAAAATAAACAGGACACTCCACACACCTGAAAAGGCTGAAATTCTACAGGCAGTATGCTTGGAGAATAAACTACAATTTGAGGTGAAAGAAGAACCTGCACAAAGAGGGTTATACTACAATGTCAATGGATTTCAAATAGGGTATAATTTCGCATGGACCCAGAAACACATGAACCCCAAAAGCGTAGAATTGCACAACAAAACCGAACCTGGACCCGTGGTCGAACTTCTAGCCTTGGGAGTACGGGAACGAAGCGGAACATCCACGGTCTAGATTGACACAACCGGACGGTGAGGAGTGGTGATGGGCGATGGGGGAGGAGGGGGGGTGGTGGGGTTGGTGAGGCCTCCACCACGCCATTGGAGGACGCAGGCCAAGGCGGCGAGGGTGAGAGGGAGGAGGAGTTCTTGGTGAAGGAGTGGGTAGAAAGGCCTGAATGTGGTTGGGCATGTTGAGTGTGCTTGTGTTTCTCCCTGCATGAGCTGGTCTGGTAGACTCTCGGTCTCTGACGAAGGTGGGTGGAAGACGATCGAAGGGAGATGGAGACGAGAGCGGCAAGCAAAATTTTTGAAATGACGCAAAAACCGCCCACTAGACTGATTGGATGGGTAATTGACTCAGGGCAAAAAAGTCATTTCCAAATACTGTGCGGAAAGGCCTGGGAAAAACATGCGATAAAAAATCCTCTTTTCCTGAACTGGTGCGACCTTCTTCCTCTGCTCAGAGTTTTCCTCTCTCTCTCTCTCGCTCTCCCCAAAAGCGTAACTTTAACTCCATCGTTTACCGACTACGAGAAACGATAGAGAAGCGATAACTCTAACTTTCTCATTCATGTACATCTCTCTCTGAAAGCGTCACTTTAACTCCTTCCAGAGAAGAGAAAAAAACTTCGAGGTAAGCAAGCATCTCTCTCATTCTTTGTTTCTTTTGCTTTGTCTTTCTTTTTTTCTTCGAATTTCCATGGATTGCTTCCCTGATTTGGTGCCTAGGGTTTTACATTCTTTGAGAATTTAACTTCAATTTTAAGTTTTGTTCACCCTCAACTTTTACCGAAAGTTTTCCGGATTAGGGTATTATAGTGATGTTGGTATATGATAATATTCTCAGATTCCTTGAACGCCTCGATGGATCTCATCCAGACGTACTCAGACCAAAACTCGCCAGAGGACCAAACCCAAAACCCTAATTCCACCAGCTCGTCGCCGGAGGCCTCCCCGCCTCGTCTCCTCGCCGGCAAGTCTGCGGCGCCGAAGGTGGACGACACCATGCTGGCCCTCACTGTGGCGCAGGCTCACCAGGTTCAATCCAGGCCCATTGACCCGACCCAGCACGCTGTGGCCTTCAACCCTACCTACGACCAGCTCTGGGCTCCCATCTACGGCCCTGCCCACCCCTATGCCAAGGACGGTATCGCCCAGGGCATGCGCAACCACAAGCTCGGCTTTGTTGAGGATGCCCACATTGAGTCCTTCGTCTTCGATGAGCAATACAACACCTTCCACAAGTACGGTTATGCCGCCGACCCCTCAGGCGCTGCCGGCTACAACTACGTCGGTGATCTTGATGCTCTGCAACAGAACGATGCCATATCTGTCTACAGCATTCCACAGCATGAGCAGAAGAAGAGAAAGATTGAGAAGAAGAAGGAAATTGCCGAGGATAAGGAACCCGATGAGGTTGTTGATGAGGTCGAGCTTGATAATCCGGCAAGCGACACATGGTTGATGAAGAATAGGAAGAGTCCTTGGGCGGGCAAGAAGGAGGGCCTTCAAACGGAGCTCACGGAGGAGCAGAAGAAGTACGCAGAGGAGTATGCAAAGAAAAAGGGTGAAGAGAGGGAGAGAGGTGGCGAGAAGCCAGAGGCTGTTCCCGATAAGAGCACGTTCCATGGCAAGGAGGAGAAGGACTATCAGGGTAGGTCTTGGATTGCGCCGCCCAAGGACGCCAAGGCCACAAACGATCACTGTTACATACCCAAGAGGTTGGTGCATACTTGGAGTGGTCACACCAAGGGCGTGTCCGCTATTCGGTTCTTCCCGAAACATGGGCATTTGATTTTGTCGGCTGGGATGGACACGAAGGTGAAGATTTGGGATGTGTTCAATTCGGGCAAGTGTATGAGGACCTACATGGGCCACTCCAAGGCAGTTCGGGATATTTGGTTTTGCAATGACGGGAGCAAGTTTTTGACTGCTGGGTATGACAAGCATATCAAGTACTGGGATACTGAGACAGGGCAAGTAATATCGTCTTTCAGCACGGGGAAGATACCCTACGTGGTTAGGCTTAATCCGGACGAGGATAAGCAGCACGTATTGTTAGCCGGGATGAGTGATAAGAAGATTGTTCAGTGGGATATGAACTCTGGGCAGATCACGCAAGAGTATGATCAGCATTTGGGGGCCGTTAATACCATCACATTTGTTGATAACAACAGGAGGTTTGTCACTTCAAGTGATGACAAGTCGCTTCGTGTATGGGAATTTGGGATTCCTGTGGTTATAAAGTATATTAGTGAGCCTCATATGCACTCTATGCCGTCGATTGCTCTTCACCCTAGTACAAATTATCTTGCAGCGCAGAGTTTGGATAATCAGATTCTTATATATAGCACGAGGGAGAGGTTTCAGCTCAATAAGAAGAAGAGGTTTGCTGGGCACATTGCTGCTGGGTATGCTTGCCAAGTCAATTTCTCACCAGATGGAAGGTTCGTTATGTCGGGCGATGGTGAGGGTAAATGCTGGTTTTGGGATTGGAAGACTTGCAGAGTTTTCAGAACTCTCAAGTGCCACGAGGGAGTATGCATTGGGTGTGAGTGGCATCCGTTGGAACAAAGCAAGGTAGCAACATGCGGCTGGGACGGATTGATCAAATACTGGTGAGTAAACCTCTCACTGACTCATTCTCTGACGTTAATATTAGACTACAAAACTTTTGTGATTGACTCAATCATATATGCATCTTTTATGCTATGTGCCTTAGTTATTTTATTGCTGCACGACAAATTATGTGCTTTTGAGTATCACACAAATGTATATTTCAACCTTTTATTGCAAAACACAAGCATCTTGTTTAGAAAGTGTGGTATTATTCTAGTAAAAAGTCCTAGCTATTCTGTATGATGACTGAAATAACATAACATCCTTGGAGTAGAGGTCTGTGTAGATACTTGCTCTAACTTTGTGACATCATTTTCATCAATTTTTGTTAATGGACTAAGACTCTTAGTCCATTATGTGCTCTCTGAACAGCTGTTTTCTGCCATCTAACCATTGTGCACTTAAGGATATTCACCTTGAAGCTCTAATTGAGATGAAGGGGCCTGACTGACCACAGATCTCAAGCAACTAATGCTTTAACATCCTGTTTATTCACCCGCTTGGAACAACTCATTATTGGTATTCTCCTTATTAGCCAGGGTTCTATACTTCCGTTAATAGCTTTGTTACTGAAGGAATCTAGTAGTTAAAGTGGTTGCACGTTGAATTTCTTGTTTCCTTTGTTCTCCTGACCTTCCTAGCCTATTAAGACAAGAGTTTTGATGCAACTACCCCCTTTGTCTTTTTGGTGTCAACAAAACAAAATGACCAAATAATTCCTCTAAAAAGCAAGAAAATATTCAATTCTTGCCCCACTGTCCAGCACCTGTTCTCATCATCATTTTTAATCTCCCATGTAGCAAATTAGGCCATTTTGCTGTTGTTTGGTTCTTTATCTGCTGTAAGCAATACACTCAAGAATGGGTAAGTGTATGCATAATGTAGTTGGATAAGTAGAGGATGAAGGAAGCTGCCAGGACCTGGAAGTGAGAGTTTAAGGTGCCTTGATTAGTAATATAGGTACCACCTCTAGTTCACTTCTTGAATAGATATATTTTTTTAATATTTATTGGGTTTGTTGAGATTAGTTTTTTGAGCTAGATACACTTCAAGGATATAAAGTGATAGATAATGAATTGGATCTCCAAATTCCTTTTCCAAAAAAGTTTTTCTTGCTTCATTCATTTATGTTGTTTAGATTTTTTGCCATAATGTTTTTGTATTGGAGCTATGTGTATAAAAGAAAAACTAGTTGCCTATGCTTTGCTTGCTACCTGTGTGTGTGTAACCCTGTTGAGGAACACGTGGTAGTTTCGTTCCCGTCTTCTATGCCTAGGACAAGTTTAGTGGTGCATCATGTGATGTAACATATTAATTTGGAGTTTACTGTATGCAGGATATTTTCTGCAATTTTAATCATATCCTACAAGTTCCCTTTTCCCCCCTCAGAACAATGGTTTTGGTTGTATCATCAATTTGGAGTTTACCGTTTATTATTTCTTAGCTTATCTTCATGTATTTCTCACGTCATTTTCAATTTTTTATAACAATTTTGCTTTTGGTTTCCGTACAAATAATTTAATAAATTTTTAGCTTATCTTCATGTATAATAATTTATCCCAATTTCATATCTTATGAAATCATTCTTCCGTTACCCTCTACTCTCCTTACAGCTTATATGTGATGTCTAAGATGTGTTTTAAATCATCCCATTAAACCTGGGGTTGCAACTGCTTACACACACACACCCGTGTTGATATTTTGTCTTTCGCATTTCTCCCACAATATTGACTCACGTGATAAATTGGTGAAGCCATTTAGCATTATGGAACTCTAACTTCTTTAAATCTGGCTTGCAGGGACTAGTTGCTTTTCAGCTCTAAATGGGGCTAGAAGCTGAATCATCTGATCAGATCAACTCGTCTTGGAAATGGAAGCCAGCGGACTAGGGGGGCAAAATTGTGCCTTTGAAGTTAAATATTGTGATATGAGTTCCTTCATTGGAATACCAGTACGCTTGTTTGGTCAGAGTCCAGAAATTATGAAGGCAGCACTACAATTATGGTGGCCAAACTTCTGGGAGTTTTTGGACTCAAGTATCATTGGTGTCATCAGGTTCTATGCTGGAAGTGTACTTCGGCTTGTGTTACAATTATTTTTGACCTTTTTGTATGACAAAGACTTAGAGCAGTTTGGCAGTTTGACTGTATTATTCATCTTCTTTTCTGTGCTTGGTCCTTTCAGCTTGACAAGTTGGTTTTCTCAAATGAAAGCTTCCTCAATGTTATAGAGAAGATGGCTAAAAGAGAATGTCTTGTGGAAAATGATGGTTTCTAAAGCAGGGTTCTTTCTCAAACTCTCATACTGATTTGGTCATCTGATGTTGAAATTCAAGTGCAAATTTGACTATAATGTAACATGAAATTGGGATGAAGGTTTCTGAATCAATTGCGGAAGAAAGTTTGTAGAAATAAAAAAATCAAAATAAACAAAACTAGTAACATTCTTTTGAAATTTCCTCCCACCCAAGATTCTGCTCCTAACCTCTCAAAAGATAGCCTTCAAAACCTGCTCCTTAGCTTTGAAAGAGCTGCCATGTTTGATTTGCTGTTGTTCCAATGTTGTAGACTGACGAGATAAGAATATTCACATCTGGTTTAACAAATATTTTGCTAAAATATCACATTTCTCTATTATAGTTACCAGTTTTTCCAAAGAAACTAGACAACATAAATTACCGTGTAAAGTTCATTTCTTCCATTCTTTTCCACCCAAGCTAATCACATCCAACCAACCAATAGCTGGTTAAGCACATTACAACGAAAATGATTAAACAAAGGCATCTAAGCAAAAAAAAATATATATATATTCTTTATAGATAATTGTGGCCTTAAAAAAAAAAGAAGAATCTCATAGATAATTGAGAACTAAAAATAAATAAATAAAAATCTCATACGTGAACATACCTTTATAGAAAATCCTTTTCCATTTTTTTTTTTTTTTTTTTTTTTTGCCAGTCCAACAAACTCCGTTGAAAACCCTATTACTTTAGCCAAAAAAATTGGTGAGCTAAAAAAATATATTTTTCTCTCTCATCAATATATATATATATATATATATATATATATTTTTTTTTTTTACAAAGATTAAAAAAAAAAAGAAAGCAAAAAATAGAGAGAGCGATGTAGACTATTTTTAAAAAATGGGTAGTTATTTAACTTAAATAGATAACAAGTTTTTTAAAGTACCCGACCCGAGTTGGTACATTTTCTAATTTTTCTGGAGGGTAAGCAAACTTCGTTCGCAAACTCGTGCTACTGTGAAACGGAGATGGGATGTATGTGGATGAGGCAGGTGCGAGTGCGAGTAGGAGCCAACAACTCTCTGCTCCTACCTAAGCCTTCCATGGCCTTTCTATCCCCTATCTCCTTCTTCTATCAGAAACCACCACCGTCTCTCATTTCCCTCGTCTTCTCCCACGGTCGCTCGCTCTCAACCACCACTTGGTCTCAACGAATTCCTCAAGCTTCCATCGACGACAACTGCTCTGATTTCGGTGAGTATCATGAAAACTAGTTACAATTGAATCAAGGTCTAATAAATAGGATCTGGGGTTTGTAATTTTGAGTGCTCTTTTTTGTTTATTTGGTAGGAGATGGTGGCGGAATTGGAGTTTCGAGAAATGGGTCCAAGGTTCTTCTCAAGGAGATGAGATACTCTGAGCTTGAAGTATGTATGAGATTATTCTTTTTCTGATATTGTTTCTTTTTTTTCTTCTTGTTGGCGAGATCATTACATGGGATGTCTAACTTATTGATATAACACTCACTCTTGTCAGTGTGACAGTGTCAGTAGTACTAATTGGGATTTAAACACTAATTTTTTTTACCAGTGCTGTTAGTTGTTTGTTTATCTGTGTCGCTCTGTTTTGGTTAATAGTTTTAATATGATATCTTTGAACTTCATAAGCAATTACAATGGTGCAGTCAACTCTATGCCCGTTGCTCTTAATAGATGGAAGAAAACTTGCCAGTTTAAACATGGTTTGGTTGGTGTTTTTGAAGTGATTTTTCTCGCTTTTGGGATCATATTTTGCTTCTTAAAGAAAGAAAAGTTCTTTCAATATTCTATATTAGCAGCATCTTATTTTTCAGATTGAGCTTTTGGTTTTATTTTCTTTTCTCATCAACTTATAAGAAGTTAAGAACAAGTATGCGTGATGTGGGAAAGTTTTGGGCCTAGGATATGAGTCATATGACTGTTTGCATATGGTTTTTAAAGTATTGTTAGATAGTGTGTTTTCATGACAAATTTTAGCTTGTTTGCCAAATTGCGAGACTTCTCATTCTAATAGTGAGAGCCTACTTTGACAGAACTGGGTTCAGTTACAAGGATACAGGCCGGGTCAGGCTCTAATGTTGTGGAAGCGCCTCTATGGAAATAACATTTGGGCACATCATAGTGATGAGTTGGACGGTATTTTTAAGTACTTTTTGGATTGCGTAGAAAAATAATATCACTATTTTGTTATGTAATTTTTGGTTAGAAGTTGATTCAATATTATGTTTCTACTTCTGACTTCACGTGACGGCTAAATATATATTTCTCTTTCAGATTTTCTCTTGTGATTGAGCTGTTCAGTCTCATGAAATCCTATTCTTTGAATCATACTTCCGTAGGTTTGAACAAAGATTTCAAGAAAATGTTGAGCGAAAATGCTGAATTCAAGGCATTATGTTTGAAAGAAATTCTCACGGCATCTGATGGAACTAGGAAGGTAGCTATGATCTTTTCCTTTTGTGGCTGTTCTGCTTAGTTATATTCTTGTAATTCTCTTTGAAAATGTTACTTGCATTTCTTGAGAATCTTCTCATTGATTGTGACAATGGCAGGAGGTTGCAGATTTTATTCACATTGGAAGATGAACTGGTAATAGAGACAGTTGTCATACCTTGTGATAGGGGCAGGACTACTGTTTGTGTTTCCAGTCAAGTGGGCTGTGCCATGAATTGTCAGTTTTGCTATACTGGAAGGTAAGATTTTATTCTTCTTCTTTGAGCTATGCAATCTATTATACTATTTCAACTTCTACTAGCCTAGAAAGCTGTGTGTTTGTTGAACGTCCACCTATTTTGCAGGATGGGTTTAAAGAGACATTTAACTGCAGCTGAGATAGTAGAGCAAGCTGTATTTGCCCGGCGTCTGCTCACAAGTGAAGTTGGTTCCATTACCAATGTTGTATTTATGGTGGGTTAACATTTCCAGGCAGAATTTCAGAACGCTGGAATTTTTTTACCAGCATAAACATAATGCAAATGTCACTCACTCTTATATAGAAACACAACCTTTCACGATCAATTAGACCCTGTAATTTGCTTAGACCTATAGTTGTTCTCTAACACATTGTGTTGTGGATTAAGTAATAAATTTGATTCAGAGTACTGAATAAATGTTTTAATTGTAAGCACATGTGGTTTTCATTGTTTATCAAAGCATGTTATATGTTTATTGATGCTATTACGGATATAAATTTTCCCCCGATAAAAAGAGAAACGTGTTTCTTTGTTTTGAGAACATTCAGGTCATAATTTAATTTAGTTAATGGGGCTACTTCTATTTTCTTTATGATACAGGCAAGTAGCATCCATGCACTCTTGACTAGCCCTTTCAAATTATTGTATCGTTATAGTTATGTGATCCTTCATACATGTAGAATATATATATATATATTCTTTTCATGTGAATTTGCTGAATATCTGGTTATTTTATGTTCTGTTATGTTCTGTTGACTTGTTTTCTTCATATATTTCTCCTTACACATGCAAGGGGACTTGAAACCCCCCATCTCAACAGCCGTTTGGCCCAAAGGCAAGTGGCAACTGTATTTTCTTCATCCTTACAGTACATCTGGAGATTTTAACTTATTCATGGATTCCAAGTAGAAAAGACAAAAATAAGTAATATGAAGATATATACTTACTTTCTGGCTCTCTGATAATAGTTATAAATTTATACCTGTAGGGAATGGGAGAACCACTTCACAACATTGACAATGTCATAAAAGCTGCAGATATTATGGTGCATGACCAAGGCCTTCATTTCAGTCCTCGCAAGGTCACTGTCTCAACCAGTGGGCTTGTTCCCCAGCTGAGACGTTTTCTCCATGAATCCAATTGTGCTTTAGCTGTTAGCTTGAATGCAACAACTGATGAGGTATATTACTTCCAATTTCTATTTTGATTTATGGGACATGCAGATGCACAAAGAAAATTTACCCCTCTTTCACCATAATCATTGCAGGTCAGAAACTGGATCATGCCAATTAACCGGAAGTATAAATTAGGCTTGCTTCTTCAGACCCTTCGGGAGGAACTTCGCTTCAAACATAACTACAAAGTTCTATTTGAATATGTAATGCTTTCAGGAGTCAATGACAGGTTGGATAAACCTTTCCACTTTTCTACATTATAGAAGCTGTTTGCAGTTATCATGCAAATCTGCTGCATGGTTTTACATCATTCATCATCAAAATATTTGTGGTTCAATTGCACTGGATTCAACTTTAGCAATATTATGCTCTATTATGGGATTTAGCATCCTTGAACAAAAGGATCACCCTAGGATATCTTGGCTCAGTAATATGAAATTCTTCGGCCTGAAAATATGCCAATGTTCAACACATCTATCACGTGATCAACTGATATTTAAGTATGACTTAGACTTGGGCTAGTATGATGCCCAACTTTGGTAGCTCCGAGTTGGTTATCGAGGAAACCGTGTTCATGAACCACAATCTTAAAAAATTTCCATGAGAAAAAGAAGAGACGGGGGTATGTTCTTTCTGTGGTGCATATGACATTCCTGGAAATTAGATGGGTTCATGGTAGGTTCATAAGATATTGATTTGTCTATGTTATGATGTTTGAAGTGAAGACGTCTTGCAATTGCTTTGCATGACCGGATCATATTATTTACCAGTGATCTAGTCTCTGTTTCTATTTGCAGCATTGATGATGCAAAGAGGCTTATTGATCTTGTTCAGGGAATTCCATGCAAGATCAATCTCATCTCATTCAATCCTCACACCGGATCCCAGTTTCGACCAACCAACGAGCCAAAGATGATTGAGTTTCGAAATGTTTTGGCTGAGGCAGGGTGCACCGTTTTCTTGCGACTCAGTAGAGGTGATGATCAGATGGCTGCCTGTGGTCAACTTGGCAAGCCTGGTACAATCCAGGCTCCTTTGATCCGTGTGCCAGAGCAATTCCAGATTGCAGTGAATATGTCTGTCTGAATTTTTTTCAGGTAAGCGGATACAAGTTGTGCCAAGCAGCTCTTCTGCTTATTTTTGCGAGAAAGATGAAACAGTAGCGTGGAGATGCGAATTTTGGGTGGAGTTCATAGTTGAGAAAGTTTTTTATTTATTTATTTAGAGTGTGCTCTTAAATTGTTTATTAATTTTTTAGAGTGTGTTTTTAGTTTTAAAAATAGAAAAATATTTTCAAAACCGTGACCCAATGATGCATGGCTTAACTTTTTATATTCCGTATATGTCAGTTGTGAATATTCTGTTTGTAATACCATCTTTATCCATTATGCACGTGAAATTAAAGAGCTGAGACATAAGTGTTACTTGCTTGAGAAGAAAAAGGTTAACGCTAAACCAATTGCAAGCGTTTGAAGTAACGTCTATCCTTTCCCAAACCTTTTTCCAGTTCTCACACAATTAGGCTTCTCCCATTCGGTTCCTTTCCAGCATAAAAGTATTGTCCATTACTTGTTAGGATGCCAAAAGCAACTAATCATATTCCAAGAATTTACTCAGAAAGAAAAAAAAAAAAAAAAAATGTCTCCATTATTTACCAGATAAAGGAAACGGGAGAGGCAACTAATAGTGGAGAATGATAAGCCATATTTGTTATAGGGATAATGATTGGCCATTACGGCCTTGCATTAGGTTGGCAAGCATAAAGACCGCAATGTTGTTAAAAAAAAAAAAAGACGGCAATGTCAGCAACTATCATTCACGACAGAATAGGTTCATTTATTCGTTCCTTTTCCACTTTCGCTTACGACAAAAGATGTCCCTCGGGCCTCTTGCCAACCCAACACTAGCAAAAAGAAAGGAGGTAGAGGGTTGGGTATCAGTTTAGTAAGTGTCGGATGTGGTATTTTCGCTTACTAATTCGTAAAAATTGATTAAGTCGATTAATTAATAAACTTCATATTGCTTACTGAACTGACCGATTTCAAAACAATATTTTTATTCTACTTATCGACCGTCGAAAGTTGATTGTCGGTCAATGACAGTTCGATAATGGTCAGTAAGTCGTAAACGATTAATCTGCCTACTTCAAGCAAAATGGCTCACGTACCAAGGAAAAAAAAAAGAAAAAAAAAAAAAGGTGCCCAAGTACTAGAAAAAGGACCCAGCGCTACTAGTGATGATTCTGTTTTTAACTTTCTTTTCGTTTTTACAAGTGGTCGGTGATCACATCTCCAAACATTGTGGACAAGCTTTGATGTCCTTTGCTATCGTCATTTGTTTTTTTGGTCACTTTTTTTTTTTTTTTTTTTGGATTTTTTGATCTTTTCTATGATATTTTTGCCATTTTGAGTCTCAAAATATGAATATTACAAAAATTGAAATATTCGTTACTTCTTAGTATGATTCTGTCATGTCAATAAATGAACATTTTTTTAGTTAGAGAATATTACAAATAAAGTGATAGTTAGAAGAGAGTACTCTACCTATGAGTAATACAACTTTTTTAAGACGTAAGAGTACTGCAACTTTTACTTTAAATTTTTTTTGTTTAATTGACGTGAAATTAATAATTGGTAAAAGAGTAATGGTAGACATTGCGTTTCTATCTTATAATTAAGTAACAATCTCAACCTACTATTGGATCAGTTCTTATTAAAAAAATTGTTAATTTATACTATAATATTAGCATTGCGGGATAGTTATAAGTTGTAACTTGAAAAAGTTAAAAATATGATATATGCGCCTAAAAAGAAATGGGAGATATAACATTTCTCTTGGAGAGATGATTAAATAAATAAAAAATTTTACTTGACATTTTAATTACTTATTGATTAACTTGTTAAACCAATTATGAACTATCAAATCAATTTATAACAAAAATAATAATAATAAATTAAAATTAGAATAAAGATGTCCAAGAGATTCGAGGAAAATGATCTTCGCTTTTAGTAATCGTCCTCCTAGCAATGCGGAATTAATTAGAATAAAAAGGACTTAAACGAGTTAATAAATAAATGTCCGTTACTTGGACAGTTGGACCTGTCTATTCATTTAATTCTGTAGTTGTACTGTTGTAGTGGCGGAAAGGGCACGCTTCGGTGTACAGCTCAGCATTTTTTAAAATCAAATTTCATATATTAATTCCCAATTGGACATGTGTCGCACGCGCCAGGTCTTTTCGTGACTCGTAAGTAAACAGAGCACCCTTTGGCGGTATCTTTTCACCACCACCACTCCAGCATTTATATACACGCACACACTCTACACACTTCCGTAAACCTCTCTCATTTTACATTCTTACAATCAATAACCGCTTCTCATTTTGCATTGCTACAATAACCGTCTCTCTCCCTCTCCCTCTCTCTGTGTGCGCGTTCGCAGAGTTCACTGAGCGAGCAAGCAATGGGAGCTAGTACGGACGTCGAGTCCTCGAGGGACCGGCGTATACTGAAGCACGTCCACGACAACGTTCACGGCAACATCTATCTCGAGCCGGTTTGAGCATCTTTTCAGCGGCTTCTTTTTTCGTTTGTGTTTCAGAATTATATGTGATGTTGCTGCTTTCTTGATTCGTTGCTTTTGTTTTGCTTTCCGCTTTGAATTGTTTCTTATAGCTGAGAGAAATGTCGAAGTGTTGAATGAATTTCGGATTCGTATGCTTTGGAGCTGTAGAATAGTGATTGAGTCGATTGAAGTGAAACTATACATAATTTTGATTCGCTAATTGTTTTTCGTTGTTTTTGCTTTCGGTGTTCTCTACTTTTGGTTCCTATCTGAGAGATTCTTGAATGAATTTTAAACTAATTGTTTTGGTGCCGTAGAACTGTAGTTGAGTCAAAGAAGTGAGTTCTGTTTTGCATCTTAAATCGTTGTTTTTACTCGTGTTTCTGCTTTGGCTTGGTTCATGGCGGAAAGAAATGCATATTATTCAGTGAATTTTTGAATAGCTATTTTTGGAGCTATGAAATTGTGGTTTCGTCGATTAATAATTGTATGAAACTTTGCTTCTCAAATCATCGTTTATGTTTGCCTTTTATGCTTTTTAATTTGGTTTATGAGAGGAATGTAGAATTAGTTAACTGTTTTTGTCTGAATCGTTTCAATTAGGACATCATGTAAATTTTGAAGTAATATGATGTGGAACTAAGAACTTTTTAGGATTAGGAATTTGATTTTGACGGATGGCAGAGATTTATTATGATAATCTGAGCGACGTAGAAATTTGAACGATACCAATCCAGGGTAGTGTACTAAGTCCTGTATTGGAGAAGAAGACGAAGAACCATTTTAAGAGTAGCATTCCTTTTTTCCTTTTTGGACGGACAAATGAAGATCTCAATCTTGACAACTTGAGTGGAGAAGAAGCTATTGAGATTTTCTCATTGAAAATGCTAAGATTGATAATTAATGTAAGAGATATTGTTTTGAGAAATTGAATGATAAGGAAAGACATTAAACCGAACATACTTCAGAACAGAGGGAAGGTATTGAACTTGTCTTAGTAAAAGATTTGAAAAGAGGAAAAAAGTGAGAGAGAAAAAGAGAAGTACATAAAGAGGTCAGAATTTAGAGTTGAGAAAGGCATATTTCTTCATGAAAGTATCTAGAGTTGGTTTCCTTTATGAAATTTTAAGGTTCTGTGTGAAACTTTAAGTGCTTATTGTCTTCATGGCCAAAAAAAAAAAAAGAATCAATTAAGAGGGAAAAAAAAGAAACACTGCAGGATATGATATATGATTTTGTTATGTTGTTAATCACTTTTAAGAGGAGATGGTTTAGTTACTTTCTCTTGTTTATTGCAGCTCTTTTTGAAGTTCATTGATACTGAACAGTTTCAGAGGCAAGTCTGTTTTACCTCAAACCCATGCAAGGGTTGTTTCTTGTTTAGTTAATTACTATTATTATTCTTTGATGATTACTACGTATTGCAGGCTTCGTGATCTAAAGCAAATTGGTGAGTCAACCTTTACCAGAATTAAATATCAGGAGAATTAGATATGTAAACAATTTAAGAAGTTCACATCTGCTGAAGATTTATTATCCCTAAATTCACTGGCAGAATCTATAATCTCTGTTACCAACTTCTTGAAGGAATCTGAATGCCAATGATCTATTTGATTGGAACTAAAGGAACTTTTTTGTATAATTAATTGCCATTGATTTCAAATTCTTACATCTCTTTACACATGCCCACTTAGATAGTTGTCATTCCTCATGTAATCATATTTCCCTTTAACTTTACTCCTAATGTTGCTTTACCGTTTATACTACACACTTCAGGTTTTCATTTGACCTTCACACATTATTCGGAAGCAATGAACCAAACTGTGACACTGACTAAAGGTTTCTAATGTGGTTATTGTAGCAACTGAAAGAGAAATTTTGCAATAAAATTTAAAAGGTTATGGATAATTTTTCATAATAATAGATCTGATCAACCACAAAACCAGGTTCATGGTTCAGATTGCAGTGGCACCATCAGGTTAAAGGGTGTATGCATTAATGAGGCATAGTTTGAACTTTGAACCCTGAAGGATCTCTCCACAGTCCACATCATTGTAATAATTCTTTTTTCTTTGTTTTTTGGGTGGTAAGTAATTTCCAATAAATTGAGTACACGCTCTGTATTAAAATCAATTAATTATTCCCAACATGGAAAGTTTAAAAGACAATTCTAGATTCTAAAAATTGTGCCCCATTTAAAAATCCAGTATTTATGATTATAAATAAATGTTACTATGTGATTTCGATGTTATGCATTTCTACTTTGAGCTGACATAGCCGGTTCCATTTTAGGCAAATTGCTTAAGTCTTTAAGTTTTTGTCTAGTTTCTTTACTATTCTTTGCTTTATGGTTCATTTCAAAGCTGAGTCTCGTTGACTACAATTTACTCTCAGCATGTTGCATCAAATGCAATTATTAGGAAAAAATAAATATGTTGAGTCCACTGCATTCTTTTAATTTTCCATACAGGATACTGGTGGCTCAAACTTGTCACTAATTTGCTCTAAAAAAAAAATTTAATTCTACTTGTGTCTCAGGCTTAGCACACATGGTTTACCCAGGGGCTGTGCATTCTCGGTTTGAACATTCACTAGGGGTGTATTGGTTGGCTGGTGAAGCTATTAATACAATTAAAGCCTACCAAGTAGGTGATGTAATTTTCATATTGAGTGCTATTAGTGTCAATATTATGTTTATACCCATGTCATCCTTGCAGGGCTCGGAGCTTGGTATTGAGCCTTCAGATATACAAACAGTAAAACTTGCTGGTGACTAACTGTAACACTCATAACAAATTCCTTGTCTCTGTCACTTGATTTTACCTCTATTCTTTCTTTGAAATTCTTTCTAGGACTACTGCATGATGTTGGCCATGGGCCATTCAGCCACTTGTTTGAGCGCGAGTTTCTTCCCCGGGTTATTAATGGCGTCTCATGGTAACATTCATCCCAAGAAAAAAAAATGACATCAAATTTTCTACAGAGAAGATTGCATAGTTTACATTGATAACCTTTCTATTTACATTAGATAGAGTCATTTGGATTAAGATATGAAGGTAGAGCAGTCGGAATCACCATCTTTAGTGTAATATCCTATAGATTCATAGTAAGACTGTTTCATAAATTTAGTCAAGATTTTCATAAGTGGCTCAATTATATGCGATTTTTTTAATTATAAAATTATTCATTCATGAAACTAAAAGTATTTGAGACAAATAGGTTTGTCTACTGAAGCGCATGCTTATTAATTCAGATAAGCACGGTTCTACTGAATATTATGTCATAGTGATCTTTTGGCATAATCTAATTGGGTTGTTATAGCATTGTCTACATACAGTTCTTGAACCTTACCTTGCTAAGGGTATGAATAGAATAGTGGATATGCATGTGCCAATACAAAGGAACTTCATGATCTCTTACTGCACCCAAATATGTCATCCACTCTCCCAATTGCTTCTCTTTTCAGGCAGAAAATAATTCATAGTTTTAAGAAGAAAAAAAAAAGTAAAATTTGTTAGATTGACTAAGAACTCTAATATTAATTGTATATTTTCTCAGTTGATTTATGGGTGAATTAAGATTATCAAAGAGGACTTGTAATTTGATGTTCTTAAATTCTTTTGACAATTGTCAACAACTTACGCTCTGTGCTATTGTAGGAATGAAAGATAATGGATCTTCTGTGCAGTGTCTTTTTAGAAGCACATGTTTTTTACGTTCTTTTAATCTTACTGAAATGTTATTGGATAGTCAAATAATCTTTTCAGTTCTGTACAAAATTGTGTGTAATTTATAATAGCTTTTCAGCAGTAACTGGTAATTGCTTTTCCATTAGAGAATTTAATCCTTTTGTGGTTATTATTTTGAAAATTTCTAGGCGTCATGAGGACATGTCTGTGAAGATGGTGGACTACATTGTTGATGAGCACAACATTGAAATTGATTCTGAATGCCTTAAGAAAGTGAAGGTTAAATGTTATCTACAAATGTGTCGTTCCTTTCATTAACAGACAAGTTCTCCCAAAACATCACTTTTACAGCTACCGAAATCCATAATAAAGCACAAGTTTCAATTTTCAGAATTTTGATTAACCTTGGGATTAAATAGTTTTAGAACGTTGCTCCAGCCTCTATAAGCTCCTTTTTCCTCTTGCTTTTATTTGGGTTGACTTTCTTTCTGCTGAGACCGTATAACTGCACACTTCCATTTTCCTTACCATTTAGATTATTTTGACTGCTGGAATTTTAAGCTCGCTACTCCTATGTGCATGAAGGATGAGGGATATAGGTAGATTAGTAAAATCCATCAAGTATAGACTTGAAATTTCTGGTTCAAATGGTAGTTTCTCTCCCCATAATAATGGAATGGAGGGTGATTTGTGGGCTCCAGATCCACTGAATGTATGTTTAATTTATCAATCCGATAATAGTACTAATAAAGCATTTGATATGCCTATGTTCTCTTAGCAGGATATGATACTTGCGAGCCCTGATCGTACTCCAACAAAAGTAAGCTATCAATAGCCCAAGTTTTTTTGAGGCATTTTATTTCTCTCATAATACCTTTCTGATCGACTTTTTTAAGCTCCCTTCTTTATATTCAACTTCTATTATCTTATGTTGTGATTAGCCCTTCTAATGATTTTCTTGAAAGTAGAATATGAAGGAAAAGCGTTTCTTGTATGATATTGTTGCAAATGGTCGAAATGGAATAGATGTTGACAAGTAAGTCAATTTCATTTTTTTCCCTTTTCCTACTTGCCGTTTTCAATGCTTTCTGACAATAAAGTTATAAAAATATCATTTTCCTGCAGGTTTGACTATATAGTACGGGACTCCCGGGCTTGCGGTCTAGGCTGCAATTTTCAATTTGAGAGGTATTTATTTATCTAGAGGTCTTAATCTTATAGTTAGTTACATGCTTTGGTGAACTCTTCACTTCAAGTAACTCTAAACTTGTGCGACATTGCCAATGTCAAAAGTTTGAACTTGGCTTACTTCAAATTGTGCACATACTTTCTGTTATTATACTTCTTTAGATAAAAAAAAAGGGATTTCAAGAGAACCATGTTTCCCATTAAATTTGCAGGTTGATGGAATCTATGCGAGTTATGGGTGATGAGATATGCTACCGTTCTAAGGATTGTTAGTATATGTTAAAAATTATTTCATCACTTTTACATTAGAAGTTTTTATATTCTTCAGTTTGTTTTTGATATCTTTGTCAGACCTGACAATCCACAAGTTATTTGCTACTCGTGCTGATTTGCATAGAACAGTCTATACACATGCAAAAGTAAAGGTAACGAATCCCAACTACATTTATTAATGTGGAACTTTAACATAGCAGTTGTAGCATAAATGTCTTTAATCTGCATTTGAGCACTAAATGCATTAGATTTGACAGTGTTTCTTTTGTCAGGCAATTGAACTCATGGTTGTTGATGCTCTGTTAAAAGCAAATGATCATCTTCACATTTCGACCTCAATTCATCAACCAGCTGAATATTGGAAGGTTTGAACTTTACACGTTATTTGAGTCTGATTGGGGCTTCCAAGTTCTACTTTATGCTATAACACTATCTATCTTAAACTGCAGTTAGATGACTCAATATTGAGAACCATTGAAATTTCTCCCAATCAAGAGCTCAAGGAATCAAGAGACTTGATCCTACGTATTAGAAGAAGGGAGCTATATCAGGTATCTTAATATAATAACAAGATGGCGAAGAGGTAGTAATGTTTGAATTTCGTGGCATGTCTCAAATCTTAACTGCTCCTAGAGTAGAACTTTGGTAATATCAACTGTAAAGGAAACACACTTAGCAATCTAGCAATTTATTATGTTTTGCAGTTCTGCAATGAGTTCTCTGTCCCTAAGGAGAGCATGGAGCACTTCAAAAACATCACTCCCCAAGATATTGTTTGTTCCCAGGTTCAAAAAGTTATATTAATTACAATGTCTGTTTCTCAATAGTAGATAGATGGTATCCTAAAGTGTAATTTCTCAACCAGAAAAGTTGTGGTATTACACTAAAAGAAGAAGATATTGCCGTGAGCAACGTTAAGATTGATCTGACACGTGGAACGAATAACCCTCTTGAAAGGTACTTGAGAAAGATTCAAAAGATGAAGGCACTGTTTGTCTTTGCAATTTGTTTGATGCATTTTCTATTTCTGATCCAATTTGACAAATGATCTTTCTTCTTCATGCATGCTTCTCCTCATCCAGCATCAATTTTTTCAAGGTACTGAAATCGCTTCTACAACATAGATTCTTTTAGATCATTTGCTTATCATTGTTCTCTTTAAGGTTGACCAAGGACTTTTTCGATTTCTATGAAAGATTTCAACCATAATACTGTAGGTTAGCCTGAAAATCGGGTGACTGCAATTTCTGTGATGTAGAGCATAGCCAACAACTTAATTTTAGGATTGAATATCTAGTATCAAGACTATGTTTAGAAAATTAGTGCCTTAAGCCTGGTTGCTTGCAGCATCGTATTACAGGCAAATTTAGTCATGCTGCGTCGACTATCCTTGATGAATTAGATTACGAGGACTTGAAAACCCTTTTTATTGAATAAATTGGTAACACGTTAAATTCATAGTCAACTATATCTCTAATACAAACAATCCTTCATGATGCAGGCTAACTGGACCTGTTGGCCATAGAAATTGTTAGTACTTTTGCTAAAATTTACACGTGCTTTGTTTACTGATTATGAATCCCAGCCATAATTAAGGAACTGATTTTAAAATTTAATCTTTCTTGAAGCTGATCATGAATTGGAATGCTTTCTTTTAGTAAACATAACATTACTTGCACATTGGAGAATTAACAGCTCAGCTTTTACCAGGAGTATGCGTGCAATGAGAAATTCCCAATCGAAGATGATCGTATCAGCCACTTGCTGCCTGTCTTTTACCAAGATATGATAGTTAGGGTGTACTCTAAGAAGCCTGGACTGGTTTGTAGAAATAAAATATTGATATTGCTAAGTCATCAATATAGTGTGGATATTGCTTAGTGACCATGAAAATATATTACATACAGGTGACAGCAGTATCTGAGGCCTTCGAAAATTTTCAGGTGAAGACATTTGGAAAGAAAGCACAGGTTCATGCAACTCCTGAAAAGAAGAAACGCCTAAAATAATGGCTATAACTGAGTCTGAATTCTACCTTGCCGTTTAGTTGGAATAGGTAAATACTCGTATTCATAGAGAAGCATATAGTTGGAATTGGTAAATGCTCATACTCATGAATAAACATCTTAATACAGTGAGCAAATGTGCGAACTTCATATAGTGAATCACATGATAAAATGTATAAATCCATGAAGCTTAATGCCGGGTGCAACTGTATAAATCCATATATCGTCTCTCTCTCTCTCTCTCTCTCTCTCTGTGCTTGGATACCCCAGCTTAAATTCTTCATGCTGCTCTCATATACAAGTAATTACCGAACTCTGGCCTAAAAGGAAAAAATAATATAAAAAAGCAAAAGGCTTTTCATAATTTTTTGATTATACATAATTATAATATATAAGTTTATATAATTTCCAACAAAAATTTGGTTCTTTTTACAAACTTTATGTTGATAAATCCGCGGATCTAGAAATTCATTTTGGACAATTGAACCTTCTTAGCATGGCATGTTTCAATTATGAATCGGGTTTGAAAAATTCAACTAACGGGATGTGAAATTGTTTGTCATGTAGAAGATACTGTAGATAACCAGCAGGTGATGATGTAGTTGAACTACTTGAAAACTCAACTCTAGGGAAGCTTGAACTAAATTAATGGACGCAAAAGACTATAATTATATTCAAAATCCCTTAATCACAAGTTCCTAAGATTAGTTAGGTTTACTTTAATTGTTTTAAAGTTGATCCTTTTAGTCGAAAACGCATCAAATCACCTTTAAGATATGTATTGTTATCGAATCTCAACCCCACCCCCCCCTCCCCGGCATAGATAGAAGGAAACTTGGTAGCTAGTGAGCAAAGGGGGCTGACTGTTTTGTCATAATTCTCCGCGTTGTATAATGTTCGTTGGAACGAAGTAACCCAGGTGTGGCTTTCCTCATGTGATCTAGTTTTCCTGTTTGTGGATTAGGCCCTCTATTATCAAGATATAGAGGGACGAGCATAGGGGGAAAAAAAATTAATTTAATTTAATTTTAAAAAAAAATAAAATTGGGAGGTTGGTCAATTGCACTCGAAGTATTTGGGAGTTGCAATAACGCAAAATTACGACAAAACTGAATAAATAAGTAGTGGGGAGAATTTTAGCTTGGATCTACATATTCGAGACTGATTTCCCTATAAAAATTTACTCCTTTTATGGCTAAACTTTTTGACATATTGGCAAGACATCTCTTAGCATATCTGTCATTTGCTTGGAATTGGGATCTCCTATTATGTTGTTTGATTTTTTGTGAAACTCGGAGAGGGGTTACAAGGCTCCTGTTTACCCTAGATAGGTGGGTCCTCTATCTTAGTTTGTCCGGAACATATAAGCCTCATCGAAGCCCCTGCTTTATGAAATTCAGACAACTTAATAATAGGGGATCTTCATCTATTTGGTAGACTTTCATTTAATTTGGACAACTTAATAATAGGAGATCTTCTTCTATTTGGTGACCAGACTTTCATTATTATTTTATTTCAGTAATGTAGTAATGTTATACATGATGGGGATAATAAATAGAATTACTCATTTTATCTGATTGTTAATAAAATGTATGAGTATGTTTGGTAATTTTAGCTATATATTGCTCGGTTCACGACTTTAAGCTGATGTATACATATCTTCTCGCGTAAGCGCAATGTTTTTCATATATTGAGAAAACTGTTTATCTAAAACTACTAGTAGAAAACCTTTTGCTTTGATGAGAAGTACTTACGTGAGAAAATATTGAGATCTCAAGTCTTACCAATTAAATTCATGACTTTTGAGTGATCTGGATATGCTTGGCTAATGGCTATGGCCTATGGGTGAAGACAAAGGAAAAAGTGGGGGTAAAAAAAAAATTACAACGCTGTACATAATCCATGGGTTTATGTCAAAGCAACTATAAATTAGTCACAAGGACCTATTAGACTATTGATTTCAACCCCAACCCTGTGCATTGGTAGAGTATGTATGTGCGAATATGAATGGCCGGGCTAAGTTTCTACGAGTCGTAAAAATGAAATTCAGTTTTCAGGGATCAAAAATATATAACAACTTAATTACCACTACTTTTGAAGACAATAATAATTTATTTATTTATTATATAATAATTTATTTATTTATTTTTTGACATGTTCACACAAGAGGGGAAGAGAGATTCGAACTAATGACCTTCGTTTCATTAGTCGTGGTCCTAGCTGATTAAGCTACCAAGACTCCTAAGGACGACAATAATAATTTATTATACTCACAATTTTGCTTTAGAAAAAAAGTATTCATTAAAATAAATAAAAAGGTTATAAAAGTTGGCAACTAATAAAAAAATAAAAAAATCAGCACTTTTTATTTAGCTTTTACTAATCTCTCTCCCTATCAGCTAGGGTTTACTAACTTGTGATGACTCCTCCTTTATTTTGTAGGTGCAAGTGGAGATCTTCCCAAGGCAACCTAAGGTCAAGTGCAGACTTCGTTTATATACAAGTCTAAATAAGTGGAAAGGGGGCAAAATCAATCTAAACAAATGTCAAGATCAAATAACTTTTGCATCATAGAAAGTAATTGTATATAGAAATTTTGAAAGTATTTTTATAGGTGGTCACACGACGCCTAGCTATACCTTTAAGTTCTAAATTCGATAAGTTTAACGGTCATGAGTAGGTGATATATATATATATAAGTTTAAACTTTTAATTAGTTAAAGTATTATATTAAAACTTGATTTATTTAAGAAAGAGTATTAAGCATAATATATGAGCAATATTGGATGGGATTGATCAGCCCTTTGTGGTACCTTTCCATGTGAGCGCACATTGACTGATACAATTGAGCTATTGGTGTTGGTAAAAGGTCATGGACTCTTGATGTTTTGATAAAGCAACATCCATTGGAAGGGAGTAATGGGTGTGAGCAATATTAGAGGCCTTGGACTCTTGATGTTTTTGAAAAGCTTGCTTTCATTCCAACGAAAAGCATAACCATTTATTTTTACGTATAAAAAAAAAAATACTTACAAGACTAGAGTACTAATTAATAATAACTTCTACACCCGTTACATATTAGAGTACTTGTAGAAGCTTATAAGAATTGAATTAAATACGTACCCTAATTTACTTAACTACCCCTTGTTTTCAAATTTTTTTCCTTAAGCTTTTTTTTTTTCTTTTTTTAATTTATATATATAGGATTAAAAAGTAGGTTTAGGGTTTTTAACTACTCCTATTAATTACACCACTTACTCCTTTATGCAATGGGACCATAACACACGACTAAGTGCCAAAAAAAAAAAAAAAATTGAAATGATTAATTTGATGGATTCTCCAATGGCTATGCTTATACAAGTTGGACGTCTCATATATATATATATATTTATATATATATATATATATTTCATTCCAGAAAACTGCAAGACACGTATGTTCTTGTAGACTTTTAATCCTTCCTCTTTGACTAATCTTTTTCATCAACTAATAGGAGTACTGTGGCATGAGATGATGCTGAAATAGTCATCACATTCACCAAATCTGCTAACGTACGTAGCATGCGCGCACGTGCGTAGCTGAGCATATATGATTTGCAGAGCATTTCAATGCATTACTCCGCCGCAGCGCGCGCCCCGGTTGGACGTCGCTTCAATTCATAAGAGTTCATGCAGTAGAGAGAGAGAGAGAGAGAGAGAGGAGATTGTAATGTTGGAGTAGGAATCCGAATATCCTTATAAAAAGGATGACGTGTAATTAATGTTATAGTCATAATACAATATAAATAAAACTTGATAACTCGAAAGGTCGACCTGCATTATATTTCTTCACGTAATAGAAAACGTATCATCCAAAAGAGAAAATAATATTTACAACTTTTTTGCTTTTTGTTCACATACTCTTTCGCTGCGCCAAAAAACAAACATAATTTCGTTGATCATCGTCACAGCGCGGCCAGAGAGAGGGATATGGAAGAACGGTGTAAAGGGTATGTGAGGGCGGCGGACATGATTGACATAAAGAGGTTGGACGAGCAGCTTGACAAGCATATCAACCGATTATGGGCGATGGAGAACGACCAAAAAGGAAATAAATTAAGAGTCACCGCCAGAGAGGACTGGGAAATCGATCCCGACAAGCTTCTCATAAAACAACCGATTGCTCGCGGTGCTTTTGGTACGGTCCACAGAGGGCTCTACAATGGCAAAGACATCGCTGGTTAGAATTTCTACACCTTCATTTTTTATTTTTTATAACTTCAGCTTTAAATCAATTAACACTTAACGACGTTTAATCCTCAGTTAAAGTGCTGAACTGGGAAGAAGAGGGACAGAGAACAGAAGCTAAAATAGTTTCGCTTTGGACTGCTTTTAGACAGGAGGTTTCTGTTTGGCATAAGCTTGATCACCCTAATGTTGTTAAGGTAATCCTATGAATTTACAATCTTTTTGACACATTTTAGGTTTAGTTGATTGCATGAACAATTAATGTTGGATCATCCTATGTAATGTTTTTTTATGTTGTTTAATTTCCTGACAATATGATCTATATATATATATATATACACACACATATAGCTGAATTTAATTTTTGTTTGTTTTTATTCCTCCTCCGATCAGTTCATAGGAGCTACAATGGACACATCAGCCTTAAAAACCAACGGTACACGTAGCAAGCGAACGGGGATGCCAAGTATTAATGGTGCTTGTGTTCTTATCGAGTATCTTCCTCGGGGTACGCTGAAATCTTACCTGATAAAGAACATGGGAAGGAAGCTGCCTTTCAAAATTGTCATTCGACTCGCGCTAGATCTTGCCAGAGGGTCGGATTCCTTTCCCAAATCTGTTTTTGCTTTTATTCGATGTTCCATTAATTTACATTGAAGTAGCAGCACTTGCCAACCTTCACTTGCAGGTTGGATTATCTTCACTCCATGAAGGTTGTTCACAGAGACATAAAGACAGAAAACATGCTTCTTGACAAGAATCTTACTCTAAAGATAACAGATTTTGGAGTTGCTCGTTTTCAGGCTATGAATCCTAATGAGATGACAGGCAATACAGGGACCCCTGGCTACATGGCTCCTGAGGTATACTTTCTTCTTATTTTACTGTATTGCTTCGCTTTTTTTAATGTTAAAGCCACCTTCTCTTCGTTTTTTTTTTTCACTAACATACGAATTTGCCTACCTAGTAGGAACTTATCTTCAGGGATACTTTGGATAGAAAATGTTACGAGTGATTTAGTGGAAAAGTAAAAAGAAAAGAGAGAGAAAACAACATTTATTTCTTAATGTTGAATGGATACTAATTTATTTCTTATATATTGATTTACTCTTTCAATCTTAATATAAGAATTTAATTCATGGCTTTGTCCTTATTAGTTCGGTAGCACAAAAACGGAGGCCTAATTCAGTACATCAGAAAAGAAAAGAATAGGGTTACGACATATATATACTATTTTTAGTTAAACTCGCTCCGCCCATATAGCCTCTGTACTAGAAACTAATATTATTTTAGAATATTATGAGCCACCATCGATCGCTAACAGAAACCACTGCCCATGCATATTTATTTTAAATTAAATTATACAGTTTGAATTTTTCCTTTTCAATATTTAAGAACTTCTGTCCAATTAAGTATTGTTAATGGGTACTGCCGTTTTCATTCACTAGCTTGTTTTTTCCAATTAAATTTGTCGATATGGCGGTGCAGGTCATGGAAAATGAACCATATGACAGAAAATGTGACGTGTACAGTTTTGGAATTTGCTTGTGGGAGATATATTGCTGTGATATGCCATATGCTCAAATCAGATCATCAGATTTAGCTTCATCTGTTTTGTATCAGGTTACATAGCTTTCCTTCTGTCTGCCTGTCTCAAATTCTTCATCACAATCAAAATAAAGGCTGACGAATTCTTATTCTCTGCTTGAAACTACAGAATATGAAGCCAGAGATACCCAGGTGCTGCCCAAGCTCTCTAGCACAAGTCATCACGCAGTGCTGGGATCCAGTCCCCAACAAAAGACCAGACATGAAAGAGGTGGTAAACATGTTAGAAGCCATTGACACTTCAAAGGGCAGAGGGATGACCCCTTTGCATGAACCACAGGGTTGCCTTTTCTCCTGCTGCCTGTGAGGGCCGCTGCAGAGGAGAGCTTGGAATAAGCCTCTGCTGGTTCATACTTGGCTCTAGAGGCATTATAAAGAGGCATAATGGAGATTATCTGTTCCCGGCCGGAGGGGGCTTTCCAGTAATCTTTTGCTTCACTACATTTTTTTTTTTTTTTTTTGTATTGAATATTGTATGTATGTACGTATTACAAACAGTTCTCAGAAAAACTTCTAATACTCTATTATTAACGCAAGGCCCCACCCCAACATCATTCTGTATGGATGTAATTCTTTGGTTTGTAAAAGTATTATTGGCCTTGTTTTTCATATTTTCTGTGGGGTTTGTAAATTAAAAATAAAAAATAAAACATTATTTGTAAAGCAAGTAGAATAAATTGCAATGAACAGTACAATTTAATAGCAATCACTTTACTAGGAACCCCAAAAGGCAGAATTAAGATTTCTTTCATAAATATGAAATATACTAAGATTAATATTAATATATTTGCCCGAATGTCAAACAACTTTGAGAAATGTTTGGCTTCATTAAAAAGTCTATCTTTTAGCTATTTTAATCCTATGTTGCACGACCCATTTTTCAGAAATCTATTAATTTATTGTTTAAAATCTATTAATTTTAAAATGGGCTATGCCACCTAAAATTAAAATGGCCAAAAGATAAACATTTTAATGAAGCCAAGCATTTTTCGACAACTTTCTATGGGATCCACCTATCTTAACAAGTAGGAGAACGAATTACCGGTGATCTCTATCCATCAATTCCGTGATAAACTATTTGGGCTATAAGAAGATAGCTTTCTGTTGGATTTCTCATACCACATCAAAACACCTCATTTCTGCCCATTGTCTACCAAATTGTCTGAGTCTCTGCAGTTAGATATATATCTGATGGATGCTGCAATACATGAGACCAGAGGAACTAGCGACCAGCAGACATCACTTGTGAATACAAGAAGTTATTGCTTTCCATAAAGCACGTACATATAGTATCTCTGTTCATGTTTCTGCCTTCATATACATTTCACAAAGGCAGTACCTGGGAAGTCCAATTGAACTCAAAACTACTCAGACCCTACCAAAATTTTGGCAAGAAGCAAGTTGTGGACATTGCCCTGAAGTACCCCACCATAACTTGTGAGCAGCACTATTCTGCTCCTCTATACATCTGGTGAAGCAATTTAAATGGGGTTCTAAACCCACAAACTGGTCAGTACTTGATGACAAAAATGTACTTAAATAACTCCGACAAATTGGGTACACCTCTTCTTGCAATGAAATTTGGACCAAGTTGGCAGGCTATACAAAACTAATTCAAAAAGAATCTTTACAAAGCAGATCTGCCATTGGTACGCCGAACTGATGCAGGTCAGGATTTAAGTACTCGAGTCCACCATGGGAGCTGTACATAGGTGACACATCCATTTAATGATAAACTGGTCGCATCTAATCGAAATTCAGTCAGAATCATTCCCCTCGCTAGTAGACAAAGGAAAAGATTCTGAGATATGGTCAACCACACATGGTTTGTGAAATTCATTTACAAGTATCTTCCGGATTTTTGCCCTCAAACCCGAGGCCTCCTCCGGTTTGAACCACTGCTTGCCAAACTGAGAATGAAAATATATAAACCAAGGAAACCATTTCATGAAACTAACCATAAGAAGAAAGAATTTTTAGCATTCATTTTCCAAAATCAAAAACTGTACCATTGCTAAATCTTTCTTTTTCAGCCTTTCAGGGGCCCCTTCAATGAAGCGCTCCATGAAGAAAAGAACAAAGAGACCACAATCAGAGTCATTCTTTTGTTGGGGAACCTGGTGGAAAATAAGATCAGAACACACAGAAGAGGTAAGGTTGTAATAATTCAGAAATATACAAGTTAGAGAAATCAATCTGTCAAAGTATACAAGTTCCACACTTTCATGGATGTACTTATGAGTAAATAAAACAAACAAACTCTTAAGTAAAACAGCTCTCCCAATTTTCAGGCAGAAATTCAAAGCATTCCCATGGTTTCTTCTTCACTAGTCAAGCCACTAGGCAATAAATGGAGGCTTTGTATTCGAACTTATTGGCTAAAAAACAATTCATTTGACAATCATGATGCTTCAACATTGTTGATGCAACTACTGCGCCGATTATTCTCAATAGCAGAAAGGAACCAGAAAAAATATCTGAGTCAGTTTTTCAAGGAAGGCAGCTTTACATGGTAGAACCCAAAGTTGATTCTCGACATGAACTAAGAAATCCTTTTTTTTAATATTCTCAATTAATAAGACTTGAACTCAAGAACTATGACCAATTTAAGTCCACCTTTTTACTACCTAAGTAGAAGGCGAAACTCCGAAAGCTTTAAGACACTAAGCTAGTGAAGTACCTTTTCTTCGTACAAGAGGCCCAGGATCAAATCACACCAACATCAGGGAGGGGTGTGGGGGGTTAAGGGATGAGGGGTTACCTCCAATTGTGTATCCCATAAACCAATGGGCCTCAATGGACCAAAAAAATAGGGAATTTAGTCAAGAAAAAATTACCGCAATCGCGTTCTCATTAATTCTACGAGGGAGCTGTTTCCATATGTGGTCTGCAATTGGAAGATCTGAAGGAGTAACTTCTTGACCCAAATAGTTCCATTCTTCTTTCAGAAAGCTGCAGAGCACAATTTATACCATTTCTTAGCTTTAAAAATTACATTAAGAAGGCATTGTAATGCATAGCTGATACGAAAAGCATGTTTTGCCATAGCAATATTATTAGTTCATAAACTTACTTTAGAAGTATGAAGAATATGTCTAAATGATCGGAATCAATAGAGTTAATGAATAATAATGACATTATGAAGGCATTCAAATGAATAGCTGATTCGAGAAAATATTTCCCAAATCAATAAAAAAAACTAGCTTACATTAGTTAAAAAATATTTCTCTAAGATCAAACCAATAGGGTAAACACAGTTTTCACACAAAAAGCTTAGTGGTCAAAATGTCAAGTATGAGTTTGCAGCCCTCTCCAATATCCAAGCTTCTCAAACAAAAGCTTACTTGTGGGGCTCTCATGTGACAAAACATGAATTCCAAATGTAAGATGAACCGCTAAGAAAACTCTTAGAGTTTTCTAAAGAACTTCAAATTATTCTTTTACGAAATACTCACCTAAAAGAAGAAAAAGAAAATATTAAAAAAGTGAACAAAATAATCATATGAAATGCAGGATAAGAAATCATACACATTATTATTCTGCCTGACATATATATTATAGGATAAAAACGTATTAACTAAGAAACCTTCATCTATAAACTTGACCCACTTAAAATTTCTGGTATAACGATTCAATCACATTATGAAAGGACTAGTGCACATTGCAATTCTTGTAATGGTGCCGCACACTTCCAACACTCTAAACCTCCGAACAACTTAAGAAGAAATTACTCACTTGATTTTTATGCTTCTGACACTAAAAATGCATTTTAGTTGAGGATAAAACTAATGGCAATACTGTTAACAGAAACAAAACTTAATGACATTAACAAATGACGAAAGATGCATCTGTTTTCCAAACTTACAAAATAGTACACGATATAAAACATAACCATCCTTAAATGGTTGGCCAAGGCTTCTTTTTGTCTCACCATTTGATGTTCTGAAAAATCGATTGGCTTGAGTGAAGCCTTAACGAATCCAAATGAAGAATAATTGGCCCTGATTCATCTTCCTTGTTTGGGATACATATAATCACCAAGCTCCAATGAAGACTGTAAACATCAACAACATAAAGTAAGTTTTTTTTTTTTTTTTTTTGGTGATAAGTAACCTTTTTTTTTTTTTTTTTTTTTTGTGATAAGTAACAACATAAAGTAAAAAGGTTTGCAGTGATTTTAACCAGACAATAGATGGGGTACGGAGCAGAAAGCTTCCTGTATTTTAAGATTTATGATTTTCACATGTTGCTTGGAATGTAGCCACTACTATTAGCTGAAGGTATAATGAACTCGACATCTTAAGGGACTGAATCATGCATTATGCACCACTTGAGACACTCAACTATGTATGCAGTGCTAATACAATAATGGTAATACTACATAAGTTTGCATTCGTGCTTGAATATGTAGTCTAAATAACCTCTTGTTCAATTGACCCTATTTTCTTTGCTAATTTTGCTTTCTTCTAGACTTCCTTTCTTCCAGATGGTAATACTCCATACCACTTGTTTCTAAATCATTATCATACACCACTTTGAGATGATAAATAGTGAAATAATGGCCCGTAACTTTTTTATAGAAAATGCTAGACCTACAACTCTTTTACAACCTGTTGACACGAGTCGGCATGTGATTGGATGTTGCTAAATTTTTTTAGTAGTTAATGTAACTCCAATAACATGTTGACAAGCATCAAGAAGTTGTAAAAGAGTTATAGGTCTAGCATTACTCCTTTATTATATAATCTATACCTGAGCATGGTATTGAACATTGTATCTAATATTTAGTCTACTTCCAATTTATGCCAGTATTCTTCTAGGTGCCTAAAACAAGGATAGCAGACCAGCCTCTTCCGCAGTAAACAAAGCAGAATTCATCTTAGCCCAGGCGCTTTTACAGTGTGGTACCAACTACATGGACAGGAAAGTTAATCAACACTATGCCAGGGGCCTAGTTTCAATAATTCCCACATAAGGCGGAAGTGTTTTACTTGCAAGATCAATCCATTCATCTGTTTTCCGTGAGCAGCAATAATAACAGGGCCAGGAGAGAGCCCACGGGTAAAGTGTCTCATTCGTGTAATTTCACCTTCTTCTATTTCTGTGTTAACAGTTTTATTATGAGAATAAAAGAAAGAGAACACTTTGGGCGAGTACAGACGTCTCTCATAATAATTACAGAATATAAGCTATACCATTCTGGTCATGGTAACAATAACTTAGGATTTGCACTAAGAACACAAAAGAATGCTTTCTGAAAAATAAATAAAAAATAAAAAATTCCCACTCAATCTCATTTGTGAATATGCAACATTCTTCCTAATATGGCTCTTTTGAGTAAGAATCAACATCCATAACCGTCACTCTGACTGTTTTACAGAAATCCAAATCAACTGAAAAAACTTACTCTTCATGTATCGGAATAAGTACATAAGCCTTCTGAAATATGTTGACACCCTTCCACCACCTTCTGAACTTGACAAAAAAATTCTCCTTGTCATTTCCCTACATAAGGGGATATGAGTTAGAGATGGACTGGGCAGAAGAAAATGCATTATCATATCAAACGTAAATGTCAAAAATTTATCCAAGGTAGAGCAATTTTTTTGCTCAGATAAACTGAATAAACACACAACCTATAATCACCACTACTGAAAAATAAATACAAAAAAAAAAAAATGTGAACTCGTGCCACATATGCAGGTATATCAAAATTACTATCAAATTGCTCCATCCACGACCAAATCCAAAACAAATCTAACAGTGCCAACAACTAGCTCAAAACCTTAGTTCTACAGTTCGGCATTTGCAAAACCCAACTAAAAAAGACTCTACAGCATCAAAATCTGGAAACAAGAATTTGATTATGGAAAACAGAAACCAAGAGAAACAAATACCTTGTATGAAACAGCCTCTGTGAGCTTCTTGTAAAAATAAGTATTGAAAACATGATAATCGCATATTGCTCTATTTGTTGGAGATGCTTGCTGCTGTATATATCTAACCAAATGAACCAGCAAGTGATTAAATACAGAAACTCGAATGCGAGTTATGCCCATCAACAGAGCTAACTCATGAACAAAAAGATTTCCCCAATAGTGTGCGTGTGTGTATAGCTAAAAGAAAACACACACAAACACACATGCCAACAACAAGAAGGCATGCTCAATAGAACAAATGGAGAAGACGCTTGCAAAACTAAAGAATTAACAAGGACAGAGGTAACTATTGTGTTTACACTTACTTAGATAATACATACTTGTGTGTGTACGCGCACGCGTGTGTCTAAAAACATATATATACCGTCAGCTTACTAGGCTAAAGGCAGTACATCAAGAACATAATCAAATCCTATGGATGGCTATATCCCTATCCACTTTGGCCAAGTGTTAACACCTTCTGGAACCTGGATCTCATTTCTTCCATTATATCCCAAATAAGAAGGCAAGAAAAAATCTAATCAAACAGGAGAAAAAAGCCAACCAAAATCTTCCATTAGTCAGTTAAATTGCATCACATTTAACCCCAAAGGGTAACCCAATCGGCTGGGGCCCACGTCTCATAAGTAGAAGTCACTAGTCTGTATCTCCTCTTCCCCTCCCCATAGGGCCAATTACTTATCAAAAAAATTAAAGGGAAATTACACTTTACCCCCCAAAGTTTCATGCCATTTTTAATTTAACATCCAATGTTTCAAAAGTTGCAATGCACCCCATCAAAGTTTCAAAAATTTTCAATATGGCCCATCTGTTAACCATTTCCGTTTTCTCTAACGGAAATAATGAAAAATACTAAATTGCACCTACAATTTTATTTTTTATTTAAAAAAAAAAAACTCAAAAATTAGAAAGAAAAAAAATGGGGGTGGCTACGCCTTTGGCCATTTGGCCGGATTGGGGGTGGCATGGCCCATGGGGGGTGGCCAACCACCCCCACACGGCCGGATTGGGGGTGGCACGACCCAAATGGGGTGGCCGAAACCACCCTCAAACCCTTTGCCACCCCCAAGTGGCCAAAGGGGGTGGCTCGCCAACCCCCAATTTTTTTTTTTTTTTTTGGGTTTGCCTTGGGGGCATTTTTGGAATTTGCTAAAATACATGGGGACAATTTTGAAAATTTAAGACAAAAAAATATACGTGCCTGACACGTGACCAATTTTCAGTAAAATTGGACGGAAATAGTTAATGGATGGGCCACATTGAAAAATTTTGAAACTTTGATAGGGTGCATTGCAATTTTTGAAATATTGGAGGTTAAATTGAAAATGGCCTGAAACTTTAGGGGGTAGAGTGTAATTTTCCTAAAAATTAAATTGCATCACATCAAAACTAACAAGATAAAAACTCAACATCCAATGGACCAACAGATTTCAATTAAGACCATGCCAAGTTATCGTTAAGGAAAATCAGGATCTATTTGCCTTTTCTTCCACGGTCTTTTTTTGAATCATCACACAAGCATGATACGTTCTCAATTGGGGTGGTACTAATCTACTAAGTACAAATTTTGATGCAGGAGGAAATAATTGAATAGAACAAGAATACATCTAAATGATGCAGCAGAAAACATCAAACACCAGGATACAAGCAAAAGATGTTAAAAAACTGATACACTGATTTCAAGCAATGTCAAAGCCTGAGTTCATTAAATGGAAACTGCTACAAAAAGAAGGTAAAAAGAGTCCCCTGTTCCAATTCAAACCACCAAAGACTTGCTGGATGAACAATAGCACAAAGGCATGAAGCTTGGACAGTACAAATAAGATAGTAAGTTCATGTGTATTCCCAATTATTGCAACAATTTATACACTAACCGGATGTAAAAATTCATAATAGTTGATGTCAAAAAGCCTTCAGGAGCAAGGCAGTCAACGTCGGCATAACAAATTTCGATAGATTCTGGATCATCCCTGGCCAACAAAGTACGATGAAATATATAATGAACAGATTATTTTAAATACAGGAAGACATTCAGCATCATTTATGAGCAAGCCTTTTAGAGTACCTTGATGGGTATGTGATCTTTGCACCTTTCATGCTGAAAAGAGTCATTAGAATCAAACTATATCAGACCTCATCACATATTAGATAAGGTAAATACATCTAAATAAAACTAATATCCCATCTTGGAAGTCCTATTTACCTTTCAGCAAGTTTGTCTTCTTGCTCTGTCATCTCTAGAATCTGAGATTCATCCTCATCTATAAGAACAATGGTCTGCTCCTGTATGAAAAATTCTACCACTAATTTCATCGGTAAATGTAGACAAAGGCATGATAAAGGTAGACAAAAACATAAATCCAATTGTAGCTCATATATGAGAAATCTTTATAGGTTAACCCCCAAAAAAAGTTATGTTCCCATTTTTCTGAAAACATTTTCAATTTTCTATAAAAGGATCAGCAAACTAAGATCGAACCACAATAATAGTTTCAGAGACGGTGATTAAACTAAATAAGGTAAAATAATAATAATAATAAAATAAAGGGAAGAAGAAGATGTACCTTCTTAGGCCTTGAACGATTAGGATGGACGACTTGAAAAGCATCCTTTCTACCAAAAAAGGAGAAATGTCAAAATTGAACTCATTCGCAGGCCATTGGTGAAGCAAATAACATGAGGCACAAGACAAAGAAAAAGTAGAGAGTAAAGGAGTTAAGCAATATGTTCTAGAATCAATGTGAGGCTTTCTTGTTATCATGCATAAGTTAGGTTGATAAAAGTCTTAGCTCATGTTCCCTTTGAGTTAGTAGGGTGCTGGTTCAATATCATATATGTTTTGTGATAGTGCCAACGCTCTTTAGCTCAAATATACCTCTTTCTCCTGTAAAATAAAGGATAGAGGTTAAGGTCTTGGAAGGCTTTCTTGCAATCATACATAAGTTAGGTTGATTGAAGTCTTAGTTCATGTTCCCTTTGAGTTAGTAAAGAGCTGTTTCAGTATCATAGATGTTTTGTGAAATTGCCAATGCTCTTTTGCTGAAATACCACCACTTTCTCCTTTAAAGAAGTATAGAGGTTAAGGTCTTAGAATGGACTTACCAGGGGTATGTGAACCTATCCAATAGGATATATATATATACACACTTCGTGATTGTTCATACCATGGACATTTTGGGTAATTTTCATATTTTGTTGGGCATAGGTACAATGGCATAGTTATTGGCCTTTATTTGTGGTTTGTGGTTTTTATAAGTTTCTAGCTACATATACTAATGAAATTTTCTATTTTAAATTCAGAGTCAATGTCCTACTAAATTAAGGATTAGCCTTAAAGCCCATTGACGTAGCGGATAGCGTGAGAGTCAATTGCACAGAAGAACGGCATCTCTATACACAAACAACAAGCCAAAAGCAAAGAAACGATAAAAATAATAATAATAATAATAAAAATAAAAACTAAAACTCAATTTCAATTGTATTCTTGATTCAAAAATGAATAACAATTGTCTGCTTTATTTGGAAACTATCTAAGGAAGGACAACTCAACAAAATCATTAAATTCTAATCTAATAAAGAGACTAATTTATGCTGAAATTATATTGAAATTTCAATGGAAATCCGGTGATTATTCTTGTCTACATGGGAATCCTTTTCTTTTAAAACATCTGATGCGTATCAAGCGGATTCGCCCAGAATGTTGTGTTCACAACCTCATTCAAACAACAGTGTGAATGGCATGTCAACTCAATTCCATAATGTCACGTTTGTTGTTCCGTTCGAACGCGATGTGATCAGAGATTCCGCCTCGGTTCCAAAATGGTGTGTTTATGTACAAACGAGGTATTCTTCCTTGGTTCCAAAATGGTGTGTATGTTTAAATAAAATAAGCCCCCAGTCCTTATGCATTGACACAACAATTTCAAGCTTAAATGCACACCTCTTATTTTGGTCCTTCTAGAGGTTACGTTGATAACTACAATAAAAGGTAATAGATTTTCATACTCTTATTTGCTCATTCTCTGTTCCGAATATTACACCACCAAGACACTCACAAACTGAATAACCAAATATATAACATATCACTTTTCAATACTCAAATCTACTCAGTCTATATTGTCGTATCACTCTTATCAATTCATCCCTGCCTATATCCAGAGACACACCGGCCACACACATATGGAGTATGAATTCAATAGCATTACGAGAGAGAGAGAGAGAGAGAGAGAGAGAGATTTAAATTCTCTTTATTTTCTCTTTATGTTCTCTTCTTCTTTCTCCCCTACTTAGTCACTCTCTTGTATACTCCTTGTGTACTTGGGTTGCGCTCTCTAATGCAGTATTACTTATCAAAAAAATAATCCACACACACACACAGAGGGGGGGGGGGTTGGGTTGGGGCAGCAAAAGGAAAACATGCTTACTTGTCAGTAAAGCAGCTGGACAAGTTTTCCCCAATCTGGCGGAGAGAATAAGTAGAAGAAGCTCTGCCTTTTTTGTCACTATTCGAGAAAACATGTTTAGAGATATTGCTTGGACATTGAGAAGACCATTGTCTTGATGATCGACCTTTCCGTCTTTCCCTTTGTGATAACTTTCCCTTATTTGTCATCTTCCGGCTGTCACAATGATTCAAAACTGATAGCTCTTTGTCAAATGCATCAGTTGTTCCACAATATGTCTGTTGTATAAGTTAAAAATAGATACAGAGTTATAATGTTGCTCACTTAGAGAGTCCACAATTAATTTATGTGAAAAGCATATAGTAAAGCACCATACACTTTCTTCCATTTTTCGACAGAAACGTGAAGCAAATGCAGACTGGGAATGGGCTTGAGATGATGTGGTCACTTCTATGAAGTCATCAGAAACACCTATAGAACGCATTTAGATTTGTTAAATAGGATACTTTAAAATAAATATCATGAATTGCAGAACTTCAGCCTGTTTTTACACATTGGTCATGCTTTAAGTATTGGATATCCTAAGTAGCACTAACCATTAGTATTTTATAAATTCTTTTGAGGGCCAAAAAGAAAATAGTACTAACAAATTTTATTTTGGATCAACAATAACCGTTGACCCCTTGACAACCAACCCCACCCTTTCAAATGTCAAGCCTCCAACACTGTTTTCATTGTTCAGGGGGGGAAAAAAAAAGGAAAAAAAAAAAAAAAAACACCTACTATCCTATAATCGCTTAGGCATTAATTAATATTTATCAACCAAAGCTGCCAATCTTCTCTCTCTTTCTACTTTCTAGGAGAAAACAGATCAGAAGAAAATCCAATACCGTACTGCAGCAACTTGAATCCCACTTAAGTCCTTACCAACCCATTTTTACCGGTATGATGTACAATAATCTCCAAACTTCTTTAAAACCTTTAAACAACTGAACATGCCAGTAATAATCACCAAGGCCACGTGATAATAGTAGAGTAACCAGAACCTCACCGGTAGTACTTAAGCTCGTTGATTGTATGGGCTTCTCGCATCCATCAGCTTCCTGTTAAATGAAAAGCAAAAGCAACTAAACTAGCCATACTCCTGTACACAACTAAAGCATTGAAGACAAGATCTTGCCAAGAGTTCTACAAGATCATTAGCAATTATATTACCAGCAATGCACAGGAACAGAATATAGGCAACTAAAGCTTATAAACTGGCATCATATTTACTTATCTAATATAATGTCCTAGGTGAAGACAAGGGGAGGTACATTTAAATCATTCCCCGATAGTGCATATGACTCACTAAATGACAGTAATCAAAACCCACATTTCTTTATAAAGAAATCACAGCATATTACTTGCTCACCTTTAAATACGATGCAGAACATTCTCTGTGAATTCATTTTATACAGATATCAACTTCTGATAACGAAATCTAAATATATCACTACCAACTAAAGCAACATTATATATTAGCGTAGCGTCACCAATGAGCTTCTTAACCAATCAAGTAAATCTGAGAAAACGTTACACAGTCATAACACACTAGTCAAATTCTATCTCGGTTTTCACCATTCAATACTTCCCTAGTTAAGACCAGGGAAAACCCCAAAAAGAATCCTCTCAAATGTGCACAAGACAATTAATCGGCGTGCCAGTTACCAGTTCTTCAATTTCCTCAATCTGAGGCAGCATTAGTGAAATAAACGGCAAACCCATAATTTCATTTTCCTTCTCATTCCTTGTTCTTTTTCTCGGCAACCAAACGGAATAAACAAAAACCAATTCAAAGAAAAAATATAAAAGAAAATAAAACCTTTTCCACTCGTCTGAGTTTCCTCCGCTCCATCTCGTCCTCCAGTCGCATGAGAGCATTCCGGACTTTTTCCCCTCTGTCGGGCAATTTCCAACCTACCGTCTCCAGGGTACGCCGCTTTCTCCGAAACAACTCGTTGAGTTCGTGATCGCTAAGGAGGTCGAATCTGTCGTCTCTCTGCGAATTAAGCCGCTGAGCGGAGTCCATTGCCGACTGCTTCGACGGCTGAGCGGTCGTCGTGGTGGGCTTGACGATCAGAACGGCTGGTGGGACGTCATCTTCGGGCAAGAGCTTTTCCCAGTCAAGAACCAGCGGTGTTTTCTTCGCTCCCTCTTCCTCCATACATAGAATGCTCTGAGTGAAGAGTGTCTTTTCTTTTTTGAAGCCCACAAAGACGGCTCTGGTTGATTGTCGGCCGCTCTCTCTGCGTCTCACTCTCTCTCTCTCTCTGTATTTGGGAAAAGTGATCAGCTATTTAGGGGGCGACAGAAGCACTGTGCCGAGCATGTTACTATAGTCACAATACATTTGATGAGAAAGTATTTGCAATACTATGCTTCGTTTTTCATGAAAATGGAAGGTTGAGATTTAAACAAGTCATCAATCTTATATAAAAGAGAGCAACTTCTATGTGTTCTCGGGAAAAAACTAACATTTTGTACCCACCATTAAGAGATTGACATGTCAGCCCAGTACAAGAAAAACATATGTTAATAAAACAGGCCATTTAATATTTCTTTCACTTTCAAAAAAAAATACCATTCCAACACAGCCTCCACCCACTGCCCACCGCCACCCATGCCAACCATTGCCGCCCGAATCTCTCTCTCTCCATATATATAATCGTCCCAACACAACCACCAAAATTTGCATGCACGATGTTACGATCTTAGTGTTTCACATGGCTTAAGTTTAATCTTAATTATGTGTATATAATTTTTTGGGCACCCTTCCCTTATAAGCCGGTTTTCAAGAGTAAATTTTACCCAAGATTTGAAACATTTGGTATCAGAGCTATCCACCATGTTGAGGGGTTCAAGTCACAAATGAGGCAACCTATAGGCTAGATTAAAATATTGATAAGTGAGTGGAGCCACCAAAAGAGAAAGGGCTACCATCAGGCCACTCTCAATAGAGTGGGCCGCGGTAAACGTCGGCCACGGAAGCATGGTCGTTTGTAACATTTGGGAAACCTAAAACATTTTCAAACATAAAGTTTGGATTAATTTTCTGGTTGCTTTATTTATAACATAATGACTTTTAAATATGCAAACTATTACAATATTTTATAAGGCCGAGTCATCAGCTCTTATTGGAATATAAACTATGGCTCAGTCATCACGACTCTTGCGTGAAAATAAATAAATACAATCTCAAATAAAAATAGACACAATAAAATATTATACCCTATCATATATTTTAATATATTATAATATTAATAATTGTTCCGTATAAAATTTCATTTTCGTAACATTAACTTCCCCTTAAGAAGACCTTGTCCTCAAAGTCATTAAAATATTGTTATTGAAATAATCTTGCTCTTAGAATCTATATGCATATTAATAACAAAAATAATAAATAATAAAAATACTAGTAGACCAAAGTGGCATTTTCTCACTTTTTCTTTCATGTCATGACCTTTTTTTTTTTTTTTTTTTTTATCTCCAAACAAAGGAAAAATTTTCATTTCTTGTTGGGGTAACTTCACTGAAGACCTATGAACTTTCATTCGATTTGACAAAACCCCACAAACTTTAAAATCTTATAATTTAGTCTCATGAACTTTTAATTGCAATCAATTTGGACCCACCTATAAGATTTTAAACATCATATGACGTTTATACCCTTGATTTTTTTATAAAATTCAAATTTTACCATTAATTTCAAAACGTTTTTTTTATTAAGAAAAAAAAAGAAAATCAATGATATTTTGATCTTTTTTGGTATTTCTAAACCCTAAATTTGACGAATGAGTTCAAATTGAGAGCAATTGAAAGCTCAGCGGACTAAATTGAGAGATTTTGAAATTTGAGAGCTTTATTAAATTGGGTGGAAGTTCAGGAGTTTTAAGTGAAGTTACCCCTTTATTCTTTCTCATTTTTCTGGGCCACAAACAATACAATGCCTGACGGCTGGGTTGTGATGCAGAACGATCGTCATGGCGAGGCAGATGGTGATTCGATTCAAGAGCGACTCTTCGAAGATCGGTGGGATCTGGTTGGATGAGAGCTATGCCGTGGATCTTCAATTGGGGCAGTGCTGCCGGTGGTGCTCTGGATTTGTGAGGCAACACGATGGTTCTCGTTTGACGCCGGTGTGGATGGATTTTTCTGGCTTCAACAATTTTTTTTTCTCCTCTTCTTTTTTATGGTGGTAGACAGTTGATGTGGAGTAGGGGGTTCCGATTGGTGGTTTTGTTTGCAGTTTGGGTGTTTTGATGTTGGGTTTGGGTAAATTGGGTGGCTGAATGGGTTGCATGGGGACTGATGAGGACACTAGGTTTTGGTGAGGCTGAGGTAAAGAGTTGTGCCTGTGGTGACACATTGGATGGTTACTTGCTTCAACGTGGTGGAATGAGTGGATTGCATGGTTACTTGCTGCCAAATAACTCTCTAATTTCTCGGTTTGCTCCTCCATATTCTTCATCAAACATTTCAATAAGGTCCCAATATGACCAATTTGTTGCTCCAAACGATATACTCTTTGATTCGCCATCGAACTTGACTCTGATACCAATGTTATGCGAATGCTTTTACATACACGCACTGAGATATATTGTTAGGTTTTGAGGAAAGTTAAACCTGTTAGATTCGTTGAATGAAACCTAAAACACTTTCAAACATATAAGTTTTGATTGATTTTCTGGTTGTTTTATTCATAATATAATGACCTTTAAATAGGCAAACTATTACAATATTTTTTAGGGCGAAGTCATCAGCTTTTATTGGAATGTAAATTATGGTTGAGTTATTAAGACTTTTGCATGGAAATAAATAAACACAATATCAAATAAAAATAAACACAATAAAATATTATACTCTATCATATATTTTAATATATCATAATATTAATAATTGTTCCCATAAAACTCTATTCTTGTAACACAAGACCCACCCACTATCCATACCCAAACATTGTTGCTCGGCCGAACCTCGTCGCCTAAGTTGCTCTCTCTCTCTCTCACCGTAGATTTGAGAATCATCCCTGCACAACCACAAAAAAGAAGAAGAAAAAAGCACACACAACCTGCCCACTGCCCCATGCCCACACCCAGACGCCATCGTCCAAGCCGAACCCCCTCACCTAGGTGGGGATCTCTGCAAATCATTGCTCAAAGCTACTGGTGAGAGAGAGAGACAGAGAGACAGAGAGAGATCTCGACCCAGGTGGCAGGGTTTGGCGAGCGACGGCGGTGCCTGGCCGGTTGTGCTAGGTGGGTTTTTTTTTTTTTTTTAAAAAAAAAAAAGAATGAAGGAAGAGTGTGTTAAATCCTATGTTTTATTAACATATGTTTTTTTGTTCCATGCTCATATGTCGTCTTCTCCGGTAGCGGATCCATATAATTATTATTGTAGGGCCTAACAAAAAATTATGATAAACGTACATTGAAATAAAAAATGGGTGATTTATCAAACAATATATTTATCACAAAAAATATAACTATAAAAGTTCATAGATATGTGTTAATATTGATATATTAAAAATTTAACATGTTGGCACTAGTACAAAAAAAAAAAGCAATATAGAAAGTGTATAGAACTGCACTACGGTTTCTTAGAAAAACAAAATCATCAAGTATTGAATCTAAATTTAAACTGTCAGCAATTTCCCTTTCAATATAGAGAACTACACTATTTGCAAAAAAAATAATCCTCTATTTTGTTGCGAAGTATTATTTTAACAATTTTGATAGCTGAAAATGCTCGTTCGGTAGTCGTTGTAGACACTTGAAGAGTCAAAATAAGATGAATCAATCTATCAATAAGATAGTATGTCTTTGATTTTTCTGTCTTTGCCAATCCTTGACATAGTTATGCAATGGAAAACAGATTTTGTAATGTTGGATCATTAAGCACATTAAATTCAAAATACCTCAACTGATATTTCAAATTAATTTTCTCGTGCTCATAAAAATAAAGAGGATAATACTTTTCCCCAATAGTACATATATTGTCAATTTTAAAGGATTTATAAACATCTTTTGAATCCAAAGCTTAGCTAAGGGTCAAAAGTTCCATCATCTTTTTACCAAATCTACTATCAAGCTTTTGCAATTAAAAGTATATAGCGACATTCAATAGAAAAAGACACATGAAAAAGAACTATAAAAAATAGAACTTGAAAAGGCAAAGTTATTATAGTTCTTACAAGTCCTTTCACTTTGCTTGCTAACTAACTTGTTTTTTTTTTTTTTTTAATTGAGTTGCAGCCTCAAAGTTAATTGATGTGCCATCTACTCTCTTCCTATTCTATTTGCAATAGCAGTTTTTATTATAAAAAAAATCCTAACAGTCTCTGCTTGCACCGTAATGGGCATAGATTAAATGATACATGTCCTTGCAGTTTTTTTTTTTATTTTTATTTTTTATTTTTAAATAATAATAATTTGTGAGGGCCACAGTCATTGCATTTTGCTGGTCATAATATGGCTCGCCACTAATTCTGTTTTTAGACATAAGTGAGATACCATCTAAATTAAAATCGAGTTAAAGTGTTTGTAAAGTTGTTAAATCATATGGGAGTAATGAATGTTTAATCCCAAAAAAATAAGAAATATGATTAATTGTTAGAATAATTATTATGATTTAAAATTGATAAATATTGTATATAATAAAATAAAAACTGAATTAAAGAACAAATTATTACTATTTCACAAATAATTAGGATTTGAAAAAATTATACATAATAGAAATAGAATACTGATTTTAATTTATCAAAATGAAAATTTAGTTATGAAGTACTGTTGGCCAATAAAATCCCGAAACGCGTCCAAAGTAAAAACTTCTTCTTCACCAACGAAACACCTAATCCTCCCCCAGGCAAGGCATACAAAGAGTGTTACACCCTTCGTCACACTCTCTAGGGCACGGAAAGATCAACCGCCCAGTCCAACGCAAAAACGAGAACAAAGAACATATTAAACCAAACTAATCTTTCACGGATAGATCTTTCTTTTTTTTCTCTTTTGTTTGTTTGTTTGTTTCCCCCAAATTTCAACGATGGCTGATCCACCTGCAACCCTAGAATCCAATCCTCCACAAACCGAAACCGAAACCCCCAACCCCCAACCAAACCAGCCTGATCCAGCACCCGCCTCCATTCCACCACAACCCCAATCATCATCATTCACACCTATCGCTGTACACCCTAATCCGAACGCGCCGCCTCTGGCGTCTGCGCCACCTACTCCGGTATCCTACGCGCCGCCACCGGCCGCACCTTCGTTCCGCCCGGTCCCACAGTTCTCACCGATGCCGAGTCCGAATTACCAAAACCCTAGCGGAGTTCAGGTTCAGCCACCTGGTGTGAGTGGCGGCGTTCCGCCGATGCTGCCGCCACATATGGTGCCATATCAGGTGCCGCCGGGGCAGCCTCCAAGACCGTACCCGCCACATATGCCGAATGGGTACCCGGCAGTGCCAGCGGGGACTATGCCTCATCACGGTGGGTTATTCCATCTCCTTGTCCTTGTGTTTGTAAATGCGCATTTTGATTGCCAAATTCTTGTTCTTATTCGAATTCCTTGTTGCTTACATGTAATTGTAGTGTTATCATGCAAGTTCATGTTGTTGGATGTTATTTTATGAGTTATTTATAGAAATGTTTAAGAATTATATCTTATGTGCAATTTATGTGCTTCTCATATGTTCTGAGGAGAAAGTATATATTTTTTTTATGATGCATGAATCGCAGTTAAATTAGATTAAGGATACTGGTGTGATATATTGGGGCAAAGAGTTTGTTAGAGATGAGTTGGGAAAGATTTAGAGAATTCGAGTTGGTTGAGGGGCATCGATGACATGATGTTTTCTCCTACAGTGTCTTGATTGAATACGGTGGGAAAGGTTGGAAGGCTTCATATTGCTTAGAGACCTCACTCTACAACTCCTTTTTTGGTATGCACATATTTTTTGCTTGGTTTCCTTTTGTTTGTCTTTTAGATAAATGTTGTTTTAATGGGAAGGAAAAAAAAAAAAGAAGAAGGAGAAAGCCTTGGGGTTTTCACGGTAAACAATATTCCAGAATTCAGAAAGTTATTGTCCCATTTGTCACGTTGCATGTTTGTTTTAGTAGGCTACTTTCTGGTAGTTATGAGGACACTTTCCCTTTGATGGGTTTATGAATCGCCAGAAGCTGACCATGTTTGCCACTGAATGCTCGTTGGCTTGTTTTCTAAGGTATTGAAATCTTTTCAATTTCAGACTGCTTCTCTCTCTCTCTCTCCCCCTTTTTTTTTTTTTCATGCTGCACCATGGTCTGCTAACACTTGCGATAGATAAAAGTGACAAAATTTACGTTCAATTATGTGCTATGAATTTCCCTTTGTGCATGAGATGCTCGAAGTCTCATGATAAATGTCAATTTTTTGCAATTTTGTGGATGGGATAGTGTGAGAAGGCTAGTGTGTTGCAAATGGATTCATAAGGTAAGCCCACTTTATATATCAATGGTTTATGAACTGGATGCTACTTTTTAATGTTTCCTTCAGGTTATCTGTTCAGCTGGTGATAGTTGCCATGCCTGTGCTGCCATCTCTTATATGCTTTTGATGTGTGGTAACACCGTTCAATTATTCTTGTCATATTCTTTTTCATATATATTATATGTAAACTAGTGGCGGGATGTATGGTTATCGTTGTATATTGTTTGTTAACTTGCTCTGATATATTTGCATAGATATTTGTTTCTGTTTATGCAGGAATTCCTCGTTATCCATCTCCATACACAGCTATGGTTCGGCCTCCATTTCCTCCACGTCTACCAGGAGCAATTGGTGTGCTTCCAGCAGTGTCACGCCCTCCAATTCCGGGGGTTCCTGGAGTTCGTCCGATTATGCCCCCTGTTGTTAGGCCAGCTTTTGTTCCTCCTGTTACTCTAGCTGAGAAACCACAAACCACAGTTTATGTTGGTAAGATTGCATCGACAGTTGAAAACAATTTTATGCTGTCTCTCCTTCAGGTAGGTATTGTGTTTTTTTTTTTCTTTTGTCTATGTCCTTTTTTAAATACACACTGAAATTCTGGGTTCTTTTGCATTATCTATCTTGTACTTGAAGGCCTTTTTGTGAAGCATTCATTCTCATGTCTGTACATTTTCTGAAGCTTTGTGGACCCGTCAAAAGTTGGAAACGTGCTCAAGATCCCACAAATGGGACTCCTAAAGGCTTTGGGTTCTGTGAATTTGAGTCCGCTGAAGGGGTTCTTCGTGCATTGCGTCTACTTAGTAAACTTAATATTGATGGGCAAGAATTAGTGGTACGTCTGGATTTCCACCTTCTCTTTTTTGCAGATTTTATGATTTTTTAAATATATATATATATATTTTCCTCATTTTGACTGTTATGTGAGTCTGAGATTGAAGGTCGTATTCTGTGGAACCTCTATTTGCTGGAGAACCTTTATTGCCAAGTGCTTGTTCCTATCACTAAATTGAAATTTTATTGTTTTTTTCTAATAATGGGAAATATGTAGTAGAATTTTTTTTTTTGATAAGTAACAAATATTGATTGGACATGCAGGGGATCAAACCCTGTACCTTTTGCATGTAGAGTGATCGCTCTATGTTTTGAGCTACATTCCCAGTTAGGAAAGATTAAGTAAAAATAATTAAATAATTACCAAATCTCTGTCTAAGATGAACATTATAGGGTTCAATAACTCTTAATTGTTGTTATAGGAGCTTTCAAGGCTTGAAATATCCATGATGAATGTAAAATGTAAGTGCCACTTTTAAATGATTGTGGCAGGTGGGTAGTTGTATTAAAAAAATGGGTGTTTCCAGTTGCATTTAACATTAAGCTTGTTATGTGTTGTTATGCTCAGCAAGGCTTAACATCCATTATCAGCTACTATGCGTTGTTATGCTCAGCAAGGCTTAACATCCATTATCAGCTACTATGCCTATATCTAGTTACCTTTTTTATTAGAAACTTTTAAGAAATGTTGATGACCTGGCCACTGGAATTATTCTGCTGATAATTTGCCTCTGAAATAACTATTTCAGCAGGGAAATTCAGTCATGAAAGTGCTTTTGGGTTTATGACGTTGTAACTTGTCGTTTATTTTAACATGTAGTTTAAAAAAATTTACTTATCAAAAAAAATTTTTAACATGTAGTTCTGCCAAAGCCTCTTGAAATTATTTCCTAAGCTGAATAATCGATTTTGAGATAAAATAGTAAATACTTGACTCAAATATAAGATCAAATTTTATAACATTTGAGAATTTGCCTTTATTGCCAAAGATCTTTGTTCAAGATTTCTTTGGTTTTTGTTAAATGTAGGTTTTAAACTTACGAATATACCTCCATACAGCAGTTATAAATAAGATTTATTGGTGAGATTGAAAATTGTGTCACCTAGTCCTACAAGGACCTTGATTTTTAAGCTAATGACAAATTTTCTGCATTGATATCTTTGGTTGTACTTTGTAATACTCAGGTATGGTGATTGGGACAAATCTGTGATTATTTTATTTGAATTAGATATCTTTAGTTAGTGTTGGTATCTCGTTTTCTGTTATTATATCTTGGTCTGAATCTGATTTTGATATTAAACATGGAGATGATTGGATAATCAGAAAATAATCTAATCTTATTTGGTTAGTGTTGTACTTATCTTGTTAGTTTTTTTTATTTTTTTTTATTTTTTTAATATGTATTTGTAAATATTTCTAATAGAAGCTTGATTTAAAGCTCGAGTTTGTGGCTAAGCTATGGGTTAGGGAGATGGAAATTGCTATATTGGACCTATCTTAATTCTTCCTTTTCTTTTCCTGCATGGCTTTGTTGGTTTATTTGATAGTTAATCTTTGTCTCTTCATTATATTTGATTAACAGTTAAATGTTAATCAAGCAACAAAAGAATATCTGGAACGCTATGTAGACAAAGAAACTGAAAAATCGAAGAAACTTAAAGATGCACAAGCTGCAGTACCTGTGAAAGAGGATGAAAGTGCAGAAGTTGTTGAGAAGAGTGAACAATTAAAGCCTTCTGTAGAGGACTCAAATAAAGAGGACAATGGTACAGGGAACAAGGAAAGTCATGATTTTGCTAATTTTGGAATTGTGACTGATGAGGACAAGGAAGCTGACCAAGAGGCCTTGGAGAAGCTTACAAGCATGATAGAGGAGAGACTAAAGACCATGCCTCCACCTCCGCCCCCGCCCCCGCCCCCTGCACAAGTAACTGGTGATGGCTCAGTGAATTCAAACTCAGATGTTCCTGCTAAATCGAGGGATGGGGACTCTGAAATGAGAAATGGTGAGTCTTCATTGTGAAAATGTATAGCGTTTTGTGGTATATGAAGGTTATTATGGTATTAAAGTAGATTTGTTCCTAGTGGCTTTTTTGTGCAACTTCTGTATATAATTTTGATATGGCTATACTTGTTCATATGTTTGTATGATGCAGCTGAAGATAAAAATGATGACGAGACAACTAGTGAAACCAAACCAACAAGTGAGCATGATAGGCCTGAAACAAGTTCACCTGATAGGAGTAGAAGGTATGATAGGAGAAGTAGAGATAGAGACCGAGAGCGGGATCTGAAAAGGGAGAAGGAGCGGGAGATTGAAAGATATGAAAGAGAAACAGAGCGAGAGCGGGTTAGGAAAGAAAGGGAGCAAAGAAGAAAGATTGAGGAGGCTGAGCGTCTGTATGAAGAGTCTCTTAAAGAATGGGAGTATAGAGAAAGAGAGAAAGAGAAAACAGCGGCAGTATGAGAAAGAGAGGGAAAAAGAGAGGGAACGCAAACGAAAGAAGGAGATAAAATATGATGAAGAAGAAGATGATGATGATTCAAGAAGAAGGTGGCGCCGGAGTATGTTAGAAGAGAAGAGAAAGAAAAGACTACGGGAAAGGGAAGATGACTTGGCTGATGGACGCAAAGAAGAGGAGGAAATTGCTGAGGCGAAGAGGAGAGCTGAGGAGGAACAGCAACAGAAGCAACAGAGAGATGCTTTGAAGGTTTCATCCAATCATGTAGTAAATGGAAGTGCAAAAACTGTTTTGGCCGCTGAAACATTCAGTGTTGAAATAAAAGATAATGCTGTTGAACAGGGTTATGAAGGTGATTCTGCTCGGGAGAGCCATATAGGTAGTTTGATTGTAATTCCTTTTAGCTTAAATTTTGCTTTTATTTCCCCCTTGCCCACTTCTTTGAATGGGGTTATGATTCTAAATTACAGGTGAAGAGATTGTACAAAACGGTACTGGGGAGGAATCAACCATGGCATCAATTGGGGCATCAGACGCACGGCATACTGGCAATGCCTTCGCAAAAAAGTTGGGGTTCGGTTTAGTTGGCTCTGGAAAACGAACTGCTGTCCCTTCTGTCTTCCATGAGGAGGATGATGATGATGCACGTAACGAGAAAAAGATGAGGCCTCTTGTCCCTCTTGATTACTCAACTGAGGAACTGGAGGCTGTCCAACCTACTATACCTGGTGCACCACCACCGAATTTGGCTGCAGCAGCAGAATTTGCAAAGCGCATATCAAATGTCAATCCCAAAGACGATAAGCCTGATACAGATAGAGAAAGAAGTAGACGTTCTAATGACAAGTCAGGCCAGCGGGATAGGGATAGGGATAGGGATAGGGGTGATGAGGATGTTAGTCGCACCAGAGATGAGAACAAAGCGAGGATTCTTGACTGGGAGAGGGATCGGGAACAGGGGCTGGATAAACTGAAGACACCGGATAACAAGAAGCTTTTCAGTTTAAAACAATTGATAGATATGATACCAAAGACCAAGGAGGAGTTATTCTCATATGAGATCAATTGGGCCGTGTATGACAAGGTGCGCAACCTTACTCAGCCATGCTTTTAATATTTTGATTATTCAAATTTGTGGAACACTTGGTTCTCATAATTATATGCTGGATATGTGGAATTTTTTTTTTTGGGGGTGGGGTGGTTTTAAGTAATAGCCTCATGACTTTGGGAACCTGGTAATGATAGCAAGCCTTATACTATGCATACGGTACCTTTTGCTTGCTTGTATGGAGATGTGATAGGTGAAAAGGCTAAAAGCATAACAGATTGACCATGGGAGTTGTCCAACTCTATCTTTCGGAAACTATATCTTCAAGGTAGGCATTAAAAATTGTTGTATACCTATGCTGCCACTCCTGATTAGTACTGCTTTCTTAGCCTTCAGAAGTTTAAGATAATCTACTTATCAAAAAAAAAAAAAAAGAAGTTTAAGATAATCCAGCCTTGGTAGTGTTGTAGAGACTGTAGCTAACATCTCAGTTGTTGTGTGGTGTTCGTGTATAATATTATATTTTTTTGGTTATTACCATGTGCAGTATGTTCTAAACTGTTGCTTTCCTTTTGTTCACTTCCACAGCATGAGTTGCATGAAAGGATGAGACCATGGATTTCAAAGAAGATAACGGAATTTTTAGGAGAGGAAGAAACCACACTGGTGGATTACATTGTGTCCAGTACTCAAGATCATGTGAAAGCATCACAAATGCTGGAACTACTACAATCCATTTTGGATGATGAAGCCGAAATGTTTGTTCTCAAAATGTGGAGAATGCTCATCTATGAAATTAAGAGAGTAGAGGCAGGCCTTACTTCAAAGTGAAAAACATCATAGGATTTCGTTCTTGATTAGTCCTTTGTTGCTGCAAGACAGACATGCTTCATTGCATTGCCCTTGCTTTCATTTCATCCCTCACTGTAGAACAGAGATTCTTGATTTTGTATTGCTTCAAAATTTAATTAGTAATTAAACTGCATTTTTGTACTGATTGGTCTCAATTTGGGTCCCGTGCTTGTAGCCGAAAGCAATATTTGGTAACAGACATCCATTGTTATCTCAAGACAGCTGATTTGATTTCTTTTTATGCCGTTGCTGAGGCAAATAATGTTGGTAGAACATAATACAATGGAAATAGGTAAAAGGTTTGGACCAATAAAAGGGTTGCACAAAAATTCGGAAAGGAATCCCGGTTGGACTTTTGGAGATAAAGGTGGCCACTGTGTAAGCGAGCAAGAAGATAAAACTTGTTTATTCCAACATATCCGACAGCACCGATACTTCGTTGATCTTGAGCTGTAGTGAGGGGAAACCATCCTCATTGAGGTGTCACGAATAGAATGCATTGTGGAAGTGGTGGAGATGGTAGAAGGGAGGAGGGTGGTGAGGCATTAACGTGGATTAGAAATGGGAAAGTGAAAGTAAGATTTGAGGGAAAGAATGGGTGGAGAGCATATGGTGGTGGAGGGAGGAGGAGGGAAGGTGGAGATCTGGGTGAGAGAGCTAAATATGTTGAAGGGCCAGATTCTTGCGGAAGCTGCTAGTGAAAAATGGTTCCTTACACCATACAAGCAGTGTTCTGTGAGGAGGAGGAGGAGGAGGAGGAGGGGGGGTTTGGTGTTCCGTGTGGGATGGTCCTGTGTCTTCTAGACAAAGTCACTAATGTGAATATGAATGCCAGTGAGAGAGCAAGAGGGACATATAGAAGAACGAAATAGTAGAATACATATAATCAGCTTCATTACCTTCACAGAACTTAAGACTTCTACATACATTAATTTCTTACATACATTGTTTTCTAAGTAAATGTGGATCTTGCACATCAGCAGATAACTCCAAATTATCTTCTTTTGCCTTTTTCTGTTTTCCTTCGTCTTTTCTATTGTTTCTATTCCAATCAAACAAAAATATCAAGCTGTAAGAAGCCAATCAAAAGGGCAATTGTACCGGCTCAGTTCACGACCGTCGGCAAGTTTCATCACCCCCACAACACTAGATGGCGGTCCACTCTTTGATCCAAAGTCAGCGTGTCAACTACCTATATAACTACACAGCAGGGCAGCAAAGCAACAATGTCCACCATCTGTCTTGTCTCTGTCCCAAACCTAATTAACCAGCTATGACACAGGTTAAAAACTGATTTTACCACTAAATGGTAAGGTATGCTTCTGCTTTACATGCCACCAACATTGACTTGGTAAGTTAGATTCTTCAAAAATGATGAAGAAGCAACCTTTCCATACTCATCCCCCTGAATCTTTCCTTCTCTTGCTTGGTTTGATATTTCGGTTGCCATTTTCTGTTAGATCTAAACTACGAGTCTTCTGCACCAACTTGCAATTTGTCTTTGGAGTTGTTGTTGGATCTGAACAAGTCAAAGAATATATATCTGATTCACTGCCTAGCTTTTCGATTTCAGTAGAACTGATACTGGGCAAAGGCTTCTCATAGACAACGGCAGCATCTAAGGTGCATATGCGAAGAGCAAGTGACGAGATGGTAGCAATCCTAGCTGCAGCACAAGGTGGTGACCAATACTGCCATCCATTCCTCAAGTACTCAGTTTTAATCATGTCCTCGAGTACAATTGTTGCTTGAACCATCTGAAAGAATAAGACGAGAAGTGTCATTGTATCATATTGATCCAGAAATTTTTTCCAGAGGTAGAGGCATGTCAAATGGCGGGTAACAATATGTAGCAAGCATGAAAAGTTGTAAAACATACTATAATCACAAGGTTCTAAAATATCCGCATCAGGGAAAAAATGATTGGTTGGAGAGCTTCCATAAGATGCTAAGAAGCAGTTGGGAGTTTTGGCAAGAGTTTCTTAATTTAGTCCATCTCCATCTCTCACTAAGAAAGTCTGTAAACAAGGACTCAACCTAGCTCATGAATTCACCAGAAGAGCAGATGATAAAGGAAAAAGAAGAAAAAAAAAAAACTAGCTTATGAAAACTTCAATACTACGAGGGTGTTTGATAGATCACAGAAATGGGCAACTGTGAATACTACAGCTAGTTTAAAATTTTTATTCTTCGATAAACTTTGAAAACACAGAATTTTTTTTTTGATAAGTAAAAAGATGAATTAAAGAGCGCAGAGGGGCGCAACCCTAGTACACAGGGAGTATACAAGAGAGCGACTAAGAGGAAGAAAAAGAAGAAGAAAACATAAAAAGAATTTGTCTTGAATTTGATCAGTATTTTAGAATTGGTTTTAAGTTTCACCACAGAATGGTTTATCCTTTTAGTAGGCTTAGTCTAAAACTAAACCAGTTCGAATTAGAGTTGATTTGTTTTTCAGTTTTGGTTTAGAACTAGACACGATCAAATATTTGGTTTGTCAAACATCCTCTAGCTTTAGCACGAACAAATATTTCCGGAATGGAGGGGGAAACATATAACTAACCTCCAATATTGACTTGGCAGACTTAACAAATCCACGCCAGGCACATCTTTTGTCCATGCCAGCCTTTGATGGTTTCAGGGCTTCCTGAGGGAGCGCAGCATCCATATCGAGCAAGTTCATTTTGAGCTGCCTAAGAAGCTGAACTTCTCTGCCCATTATGTGTCTCAATGAAGATTCACGAATTATGGAGCAGTTGCCAAACCTCGGACCTGAAGTTTTACATTTCAAGAAAGAAGACTGATCTCTTTCATTCATAGATCCCTTGAGGTTTAGCGCTTCTACATAAATACCATTCCTAGGAAATCTTCTGGTTGAGTTGATGGAAAATTTACCTTGTCTCACACTGTTTTTCATTTTCTTTTCTACTGATTGTTGCAGCTGATTTTCCACATTCTTGGAATCACCACTTCGCTTACCCTCATTATTCGAAGAAGGCTCTAACTTTAAGGTTGGGTCTTCAAGGTAAGGACACGTGCTAGGTACAAAAGATGGAGTGCCATTTGAACCAATAAGTCCTATTCCCTGCACCAATTCCTTAGTAGAGTCTTTAGTGATGAACTTGGTACTTATCTCCTCAAAGTCAAATGGGCAAGCCAGCTCCTTCGGAAATTCATTCAACCCAAATCCAATCTCACACACGGCACTTCCTGCTACTATACTGGTACCTATTTCATTAGAGCACTCACCCTGTGAGGTTTCACTCCTTGCCATTCCATTCCGCTTCAAGGCACTATCATTCACCTTGTTGTTCACAGAGGTGGGTGCACTTGAATAGCACATTCCATTTTCATGCCCTTTAAGTTCCTCACTAGTGGAAAATGAGTGGTGGCATGAGTAGCAATGGCATCTAGAAGGCCATATGAGTTCTAGGCAGTCACATCGGTACATTCTCTCTGTAAAACTTACTTCTGCCTTCCAACCCCTCTTCATAGGAATGGCAGATTCTGATTTCAAGCAAGCACCAAACTTTTTCTCCAGTATAATCAAAGCCCTAATCACAAGACAAGTAGAATCAACACTGTCGATGGGCCTCAACATAATTTGTTGACCCTTGTCCTGAACACAATTTATTGCAGTAGTGGTATCCTTGGATCTAATTTTTTGCCACTGCAAAATAGCACTTAACAGTTCCCTCTCTCGTGGGTAAGAATCTCTCAACCATCTAATAAGTTCTTCGATTTCAGCATCAGATTGAAAAGAAACCCATGAAAAAGAAATAGAAGTGCTATCATTGTGCTCGCACACGTATGGGCTGGAAATATTAACTCTTTCAGAACCCAAAATAGTCCCAGTTAATGAAGGATACCTTAAAGTTGAACTGTCAGGCAATGAAGTGCCCTGCTCTACTATTTTCTTTTGCTGCACTAACATAGTGCCATCGACAACCACCCATGGAGATGTACCTGGCCAGGAAAAGCCCCAGTAGAGCCGGCCAGCAGAGTCCCTGCCCAGAAAATCCTTCCGCAAAGATACCCTCTGTAATTGTGATTCTAGACAGGCAATTGAATCCTGCAAAACAGCAATCTCTTTCTCCAGGAAGCTTGCCTCAAGGTTGTTGGCTTGTGACTTATTCACAGCAGGTCGAACCATGCCATGATAGCCAGGGAACATATTCCCAGAGTTCATACGCACATCATGTACATGCTCAGCTACACAGGTGTTAATAGTATCTGATGAAATAAGCCCTTTCAGATGTTCACAATAAGGCAGCATTGCACCATCAATAGTGCCGTGTGCTAAGTCCTGCCGTCCATCAAAATTACCCCGCCTGACATCCTCTCCACTAGACTTATCTTTCACTCGTTGATGAACATACAGGGGTAGCGTGTTTTGCCTACTGTATAAATCTCTTGCACTAGACGGCAGCATACAAGATAACGGATTCTCAGATATAAGACCATTCTTACCAAAAGATTCCTGATTTTTTTCACACTCCACATCAACTGCCTTGACAATTCGATTTCCACTAGTGGTAGAATGTCTCTCAGAACTGCCATTGGAATAAAACCAACATGATTGTTTACTGGAATTGTTTGGCATGGGCCATCCCAAACCATCCTCCATAGGAATTATATTCGTGGAGAAGGGCGATATACAGCTGCTTCTACTAAGCAGTTGCCCCATCAATTTACCACAATTCGTGCGCACTACAGCAACTTCTTCAGTTACAGACTTTCCAAAGCCATTGAGCATGCCAGTATTCTCTTTCCCCAACTTGGCTGCTAGGACATCTTCTCTGAACATTAGGTTTCTCCACTCTGAAGATAATGAATGCAGTCTCTGCTGCAAATGAGCAGACACAGGTGTACATTGTTCTAGGTGTTCCCGAATTTTGGCAGAGTTCAGCACCTCATCACATAAGAACTTTAGAAGAATAATCCTCTGGAACCAAGACAGAAGCAGAATCAGTTAAATGTGATACATAGCATAGAAACAATAACGATTTAGATAAACCTAATACACACGAAAAATAACATTTATACTGCAGTATGTGGTAAACACAACCTTCAGAAACCCAACATATTTAAGTAGACCATAAACATCTACCATGTGCTGACATTGGAAATGAATTCCAGGTAATGCATACAGAGAAGAGATCACTATATGGGTTCTGAAGATCAAGTATTAAACCATCATACTGTCTTTGATCTGAAAATTCTCATCATTCTATTTTCCTCTAATACAGAACTGGCAGAATGCAGACACAAGACATGCAGACAAAAATCTAGATATATAATAGTGAGGGATTATCCTAATTACATACTTTGGAATTTGAGTTCAAAAAGTCCAAACTGTCAGTCAAGAAAGCAATGAGCAAAGAGCCACATGACTTAGGTGGCATAAACTCAAAGCATAAGTTAATATATGCAATCAGCTCAATGAAAAACCATGTTCGATTGAGGCAGTCAAAAGTGACATATAAAGGTACCAATGGACAAACCTCCTCTATGGTGTATTCCCAGTACTCCTTCATCTCCATCGTAGCTGCTAAATGGGCCAGAGTTCCCAGAATTCTGTTATTGAACTTTGTTTGACCTCTCTTTTTCTGGCATCGGCTAATGACCTCAGTATGTTGGGAAGATCCTTGAGTGATACAATGACCAGAAACACAGGATGGACAATACCAGTTTTCTTCAGGAATCTTGGCAAGTGGTGGATTTAAGCAATATGTATGATACCCTGAATCACAAATATCACACACCAAAACATTCTCAACATCCTTATCCACACCACATAATTTACAGATGCCCTCATCCGAAGGAGCCTTTGGAATATCTCTCACGCATTCATTAATATGTCCCATCTCGTTTTTTGCTTCAGCACTTGAGCATCCTCCAGTTTCATTATCCATAAATTTCTGGACAAAATTGAGAACCTGCACGTAATCCAGTCAACAAGATAGAGAGAGACAGAATCAAGTATGGAGAAATTGACTGCAATGAAATAGTGAAAGGCTATGTAGTGCTGAAAGAAAAAATGCAGCTTAGAAGATTGCTCTCTTAGTGGTTAGTTAAGTGAAATGATTGCAACAAAATAGAGAACGGCTACATGATGATGAAAAAAATAATGCAGCCCAGAGAGTGCAGTCAAAGTCAAAGTGAATCAAGGTGCTGTCATTTATTGCCCATCAGTATCACGTGGAAAGGAAACAGTGAGAAGACATATTGACTTATGCTTTGTTAGGAATTATGACTCCAAACAGAGTGCAGAGGTCAATGAGATAGAACTTTGTTGATTTAGAGTAGATTTGAACATTTGTGTAATTCTTTGTGTAAAAAATCACAGTGAAAAAAGATCTTATGCTAACTTATCTAAAAGCACTAGATTGGAGAGCAGGTATATTAATTATGTTCACAAGTAGCTTTATTTATTTTTTTTTTTTTTTATGCAAGTAATTGACCCAAGGGGAGGGAGAATGAGAGATTTGAACTAGTGATCTCTGCTTCATGAAGCATAGTCCCCCAGCCGATTGAGCTACTTCTTAAAGTTTTGCAAGTAGCTTATCTAGGGCATATATGCCATCAGACCACAAGTGGAAATAATCCTTAAGATTAGAGAGCCTTGGGAAGTATAAGTTTTGCAAACCTTCCTCCCCATATATTCTTGAAGATTCAAAATCATTACCTTCCTAATGTTGAAAATTCTGAATTCAAGAGTAAGAACAACCTCACTTCTGATTGCATGACTTATGCCCCACCATAATGAAGTAAAAGAAAAAAAAAAAGGCTAAAAAGAATCAGCACACGTTTGTAACATCTTTTTTTTTTTTTGTTGATAAGTACATGTTTGTAACATCTTATAGAACAAACGAACATTCATCTTTTATTCTCAATTCTTATTTTCAAATTTGATTCCCACCAAGTATTTACGTTATAGAAATGAACAATATATGATATCTCATGTCATAACTTTGCCCCAGCACTTGAAATACTGGAAACTCCTAAATAATGAGGAGCAATAGAGGAAGTTTTGTTAAGTCGTGGCTTTGAATAAGGATCATTAAGACATGAAAGCTAAAACATCAAGACAACTGAAAAGAAAAGAAGGGAGAGATGCAGAATGGTACCAACCTCTTTTTCATAAAGTACTTCAAATTTTTGGGATAACGTTTCAGCCAAATGGATCAAATGTGCCTGATCGCCACAAGCAGTTCGAATGTTATGCCAAACCTGCCAAAAGAAGATAAGGAGATTGTGACCTTCAAATCTGATTGTATCATCTACAAAAAGATCTATCTTAAGCTGTTCCTCTGAATGATAAAGCATAAGAAACTTTTGGCCCAACAAGAAACCAACCAAATAAGTTTCTGATAAAAAGAATAAAAAAAAACTTGTTCATGTGATTGTGATCTTTCCCTCTCTCCAAAAGGGGGAAAAAAAAAGAAAAAAGAATAAAGAATTGCCTCATGTGTTGTGGTGTTTTTTCTGTGATGGGAGGAGGATTGAAGATGTTGGCCAATAAAATATTAACCTAATCAATTTCTGATTCAAGGATAAAAAAAAAAAAAAACTTACTTCATGTTGTGGTGGTGCTCAAGTGCCAGGGGCAGAGCTTGGAAAGTAAAAAGTATTTCGTATGAGAAAATGGAATATTTTTTATTTTATTTTTTATAAGTAATCGACACATAAAGTATAAGGCGTCCCTAAGTACATAAGAAGTATGTAAAAGGAAGCACCTAACTAGAAGAAGCAAAAAGAACAAGAAAATCACTATAACTAATTGTCAAAGGAGAATGATAAGCAGCTGTCCAATGATACAAAGTTAAAAAGATTAAGGACTTAATCTCCTTCAATGTTCTCTCTTGATCCTCAAAACCTATGTCATTTTTTTTTTTGTTTGATAAATAATTTCATATCATTAATAAAGTGCAGAGGAGCGCAACCCTAGTACACATGGAGTATAAAAGAGAACCCATAATAGAAAGAAAAAGAAGAACGTGAATTCAGAAAATCTGCATAAGTAAAAACATGCACTATCCATATATATATATTGTGTTAAGCAGAAGCTTCTGCAATTAGCAGAACCACCTCCGAGCACAGTGCCCCAGGTAGTCAACAAATCCAACACCCGTCTCGGCATAACCCACTCTACCCCAAACAGAGAAAGAACGTAAATCCATTCTCGTGCGACTTCGCAGTGAAGTAAAAGGTGGTCAATGGACTCCCCATTCTTCTTACACATACAACACCATTCTTATGTACTAACTTTTAATGAATTTGCATTACTTAAAAAATAACAACAGCATTTTGCTGACATATAAGCATATAGGGAAAGGATTACACAATAGCAGGAAATAAAAATAAAAAATAAAAGAATAAAAATATTGTAGATCAAAAAGCAAAACAAATTTAGCGTTAGAGAGCAAACCTCTCGTATGTCCGCAAGGAAGGCATCATGTGATCCACCATAAACCCCAGAAGTCAATTTCATATCAATAGTTCCGAAGTCTAAAGGACGTGATAACATTGAAGGAGATTGAAGAAGCCCCCCATCATCGTTATCAGAAGTATTAAGTGATCCTGCTAGCAAACTAGAAAAAACCATTTTTTTATCTGCAGTGGCAGCAAGGCGAAGCACCTTCCGGCATTGTTTCATAATCGCATCGGATAAAGTGTTAACACATTTGCTTTTCCTCTTTCTACTAGGTTTCTGCCGCAGGTTTTCACCGTACACCTCAGCGAGTAACGAGAGTACAGCTCTCTGTAATCAAGTGTGGCATAAGGTTTCTAATAAATGACTTTAGCTTAACAATGAGATGTACCTTGACAGTTAATGAGAACAAGAAATTCTTAAAATGCAGTGAATTATTGGAGGTACCAATGTCAATATGACTAACATATAACATGGGGAGCTGATTTATAGTCTACCGCAACCAAAGTTACAGGGGAAGATGCCACTAGAAGAAGCGATAAGACATTTTGTAAAGAGAAATCCATGATCCTGCTAATAAGGCAACATCTTATCATTCCTATAGCTGTAGCTTAGTGAATTCAATGTTGCCACATTGACCAACCAGATTTGAAAATTTTGACCAACTTGTCTTACTATATGGCATACGCAGAAAGTAGTTGTGCTGGACACAATGGAAACATAAACTCTTCATCTTAATTTATTAGATAAAATTTCTAGATAACATGTTCCAAAATTTTCTCATAAAAATATATGGGTAGTAAGCACCTTGGTAGGCCCTGAAGCATTTCCCTTGTAGACTTCCTTACATATTGAATGCTCCAGTAACTTCTTTGCCCATTCTGGCGGGTTTTTCTCCAAAGCATTATAAACACACTTTCTAATTCTAGCTCCAACATTAGTGGGTAGCTTTCTAACTGGTTCCAGCGCTTGTGCCCACTCAAGAATTTCACCATTATTCAACTTAGGTGTTTTGCAACCACCACTTGCATCAGATTTGTTGTGTTCAACACTTAAACCATCATCCACATTCTCCGCTGAACCAAAGATTTGCTTTTTAGCCTCTGCAAGCAGCTGAGAATCACAACAATTAGGGCATCATTATCGAATAAGCATCTTATACAATATAAAGTAAATATAGGATCATGAACCTGAAACCAAGACTGAACCCAGATTTTACCAAATTGCAAGAAGACATACGGACATTGAATGTACTAAAAACGATATGAAAGAAAGGAAAAGAGATTATGAGGTTAATGTAAGGAGAAAGAAAGTAAAGAAAGAACAAATGTCAAAACAAACCATATAAGTAACTAACTTCAATGGTTATCATGCACATTTAGTCATGTAAGTGCAAGCTAATCAAAGCTCATCTTCATTTTCAAATTCACAATTGCAATTTTACAGCTAATACCTTTATGGTTGGATTTTAACTATTCCACCAGGCTTATAAGGCAGGTTACTTATCCACAATCTTAAAAACTGAATATTATTGTAACAAATTACAGGACTAGGTATTTAAGTGATGGGATTGCATTTAAAATATTAGAGAAAATAAGCATGAAAATTTTATTGAATTGCCTTTTCTTATGTTTAAAGACATTATCTTTTGAAAATCAAGAAATGAAAAAAATATTGCAAATAGATTACAGAATAAAGGGCAAATCTTACCAGTGCATGTGGTTCTCTTCCAGCCACACCCGCAATTGAACCACCGAGTAACCCACCATCACCTCGCAAACACTGCAACACTTTGTAACTCTCATGGCCAATGATCCCTGAAGACTCAAGGTTACCATCCATGAATAAAACAGTTAAAATGTACCTCCGAGCTAGTTCCAGCCATGTAAGCTCATTAATTGGGAGCATGTCAAGCATGGTTTTCTTATCAGAAATCAAGTTTTCTGCATCTTTCTTTCTTCCCCGTCTAAGCTTGGATTCTGCAACATCAGAATTAGGATCTACAAATGCTGCAACCTTGGACTGCAGTTCACCTAGAAGCACTTTTAGCAGTGAGCAGTGGACCTTTGTCAAAGCTCTCCTACTAACAAATGAATAGCCATTTACAAGTTCCCCTTCAAGTTCGTTGAATGATAAAGGTTCCTCCAGCTCCAAAACTTCAGAAAAACGGCATAGTAACTCCCAAGACTAAACAAGTGGAACAGAATACAGTAAATATACAAACCTAAAACAATAACACTCCATTAATTTTATTTAAGTTTCATGATACTTAACAAAAGCGATAGCCTATACCTGAAGAACATCACCAATTGAATCTGCAGGAAGCTTTAAGCTAACTGGCTTGCCAGGAGGACAGCAATCTTTCATGACAGATTTTTCAACTACCTGCTTCCAAGAACTTTTACAACCTTTGAGAAAACAATCTGCTTTTTTCTCACCCTGTATGCCATTCTTCCTTTTGACCAGAAGAAATCCACTTCCAACAGTGTGTGATTTTGAAATGTCACCTCTTTCATTCAGGGACTTATATTCTGAACAGGCATCTACCCCAGGAAGCTTTTCTACAATTTCTTGCACAAATTCAGTATCTAGTCCAAATCTGTCTTGGTCCAACCATTTCACCAGTGCTTCGCAAGTAGTAATAAGCTCATTATCACTTTGAATACAACATCGGATGTTCCTAGGGCCAGAGAGATGGCAGAACTTTGCTAATGAATCAGATGCTTCTATGCTATCAGAGAGCAAGCATGATGACCACATTCCATGGAAGGCATCCTTGCACTGAAACTTACATAAACCAGTCTGCTTGTACACATTGCGGCAAGCATCTGCTAGAATTTGAGATACCCTTCTCCATACTGAAATTGATGATCTCCCTTCTACTAAGAATTCACCAATATTATCTATCACCTCAGAGTTGTCAACTGTACATTTCCTAGGACTTTGTGTAAGGCAATTTGACTCAGATTGCAAATTATTCATAGTCTGAAAATTGAAAACTTCATTTGAATTTTTCCCAGATTCTGATAACATATTGTGATCGAGTCGTGGAGGACAATGATCCAAAAATATCATCTGAATATCTGTATCCTCATCATCAATTGCACCAAAAGCGGATGAATCATCACTTCTAGTATTATTTGAGTCAAAGCTTTGCCTGTAGATGACTGTTGATCCAATAGGGATAGGCTGCATGGAGCACGAAAATCTTTGAACCTTGAAAACTGGACCAGATTCACCACCATCCAAGACATCACATACAAAAAGAGACCCGGTAATCCTATCATGCCAACTTGATCTATAGCCTATTGGCCAGATCTGGCTAGTATTATGATATGTGGGTCGTGGATCAACCTCCCCCATGGAAAGAATACAGAAGTCTTCAAACTGAATTGGAAACTCACCCTAAAATGGCATCGGAGAGAATGTTAAAGAAACCATAAAATTACCAATATAAGCATCATAATTCTAACACAATGATAAATACAAACATGAATTAGAAAGAACAAAAGAAAATAATGTTTCCTGCAGTGAAAAGATAAATTGGTCTAGAATTACCTGAAGTTGCTTGAGGCTATAGCCCCCATTATCCTCTGGCATAGCTTGTGTAGTTCTCACATTACTCTCCAATTTGCAGGCCTGAGTAATGTCAGTCCCAATGCCTAATGAGAAATCTCCACAAGAACTTCTCAAAGTTTCTTGACATTTTCTGGAATTCTTCGCTCTAGAATATAAAGACTCTCTTCTCCTACATAAATGCAATCTTTTCCTCACAAAAGCAAATCTATCACTTGTGCCCTCAGATTCTATGGAATGGAAGTCTACCACCAACCCAAGATGACAGGCAACATCAAACATTGAACAGAACTTTTTTCCATCCGGGGAACAGTAAACTGGAAAGATTTTGTTTCCATTCTGACAATGGTTAAATTCCACATACCAACCATCTCCCAGTATGCCATGATTTTCAGCGATAAATTCTCTCAGCTCTTGCATATATACCTTGCTTGGATTCTGGAATGGTATCTTATGGGGTGTAGCACTGCTAGCCCAAAGCCTCCCTTTTAGTTTGGAGCCTAGATCTGTTTCAGTAAAATTTCCAGCAAAATTCAGTCTCTGCCGCACTGAATCTTTAAAATCTGATCTAACAATGTGTCTCACACTGCCATATGTCTTCAGAAGATCAAATTCATTTAATGGGTTTCCAATAAAAGAAGTATCACGCACTACGTGCATTCTACAAACCACAAGACATGCAACCCATCAATCATTTAAGGACTTGGATGTTTTTTTTCTTTAAATAAAGACTACGTAGAAAATATATACACTATGTATTAACCAGCAACATAAAATCCTATTGCAGCAAACAAGCAAGTCAGAAAAGGCTAACTAAATGCGGCATTCCAAGCATTAAGATTGGATCAGCAGTCAAAAGCCCATGCCAAAGGCATTTCTTTTGATTTTGTATGCTTCCCACAGTATATGATCATGTTCATGAGAAGTCATTTCCACCAGAGGTCAACCACTATATCAGAAATGTCCCAAGTTTTTTCAGATTTGGCGAGCATGCGGAATAACTAGTGAATTACAATTATATTGTACTAAGAACGAAGTTGAAGGATGGCTATTCACAATCAACCTGTTTAATTTTCACAAAACTCTTTAACTTTCATCAGCACGTGTCTAATATTTTTTTCTAGAGCACTACATTATACATCAAATAAGACATGCGAAGGTAATAATTTGAGCAACTAGGCCGCTCTGACTCTGCCATCCAGTAAATTCGCTAGGTGTAATGCATGCTAATCTAAAGTGGCCTTTCTCACAAAACCTAGCAATAAAATCAGCTAATGCTAAAATTCGAGCCTAGCATACAAAGTACTAAGTAGCAACAGGATCAACAACCCCTTGTCTGGTTGCTTAGGAAAAAAAAGAAAAAATAAAGAGAGAGACAAGAGAGAGAAGAAAAGGAAATCAAGGATTTCGAAATTCATGTTCTTTCGTTGCTCTTGAATTCTCATAGAATATATACAGATATAAAAAAATCACCTCAGCTAAGCCAAAAGTAACATTTTTAGGTTCTCTTACGTATGGATTATGACGATGAGCTCCTGCTTAGCTGAATTGAGCTACGTAAAGCGACGCGAGGTCATGCTAAATGTGTTAACTACTTCACTATATCCCCAACGAGAAATTAAACAAAATAAGGTTTATTGGAGAATTTTTCTTCTCTGGCGTCCCGCAAGTTGAGCAAAATGTACCAAAGTTAAATTTCTATCATTTGCCCGCACTTTCTCAGCAACCAAACAAAGCATAATGTGTATGCCTCTATCTCTATCACAAACGAACTAGTAAAGCAGCTCAGAGCGAAATGCCAAGCTTTAAAAAAAATATATATAAAATAAAAATAAAAACTTGAACTCAGAGAAGTCTCAAGAAATTCCATACCCAGAACTCATCGACTGGACACATTCATCGCCCTCGGCCTCGCTCGGCGGCGCCGCATTGATGTCGAGGAGAACGGCGCGGCCTCTGCTGGCTCCAGCAGATTTAACAGGGCTTGGAGGCGCCGGAGAAAGGTCTCCGGCGGAGAGAGGTGGCTCGTTGAGGTCGATGTGGAAGGGCATGGTTCGGCTCGGCTCCTCGGGTGGCTTCGCCTGAGATTCGTTTAGCTCCATCGTTGACAGATCATTCTGAGCCACAGCAGCGCCGGGTTTGGTTCTCTGTTCTCCGGTGCATTTTAGTGTCGGTCAAGACCAAACGTTTCGGCGAAAAAGGTTTGGAGATTGGAGAAGGTTGTGAGCGAGCAAGTGAGAGAGTGGTTTCACGGACTGAGCTGCGAGAGTAGTTAGACGACGATAATGCCAAAATGGCCCGAGAAGGGGGTCTTGGGCGTCGCGTCACTACGAAAAGACGGAATTGGGCTTTGGATGTCTAGGTAACGACGCCGTTTTTACGACGGTTGGGTCAGGGCCTTTGGGGAATTTGCTTTGTTTGTTTTGTGGGTGGTTGCCCTGGCAGTGTCACTTTCCAGTTTGGGATGGTTCACTTAACTTGGACTTCAATGGCAATGAATCCGTGTCTCAAAGCAAACACGCCTCTCTCTTTCTCTCTCTAAATACGTGTCAGCTGCGTTTAAAGAAATAGTTATTTATTTATTATTATTTTTTTTTAATGAAGAGAGAATCTGCTCGCTCCAGGCGGCTCCAGGCCAGCGAGAGAGAGAGAGAAAGAGAGAGAGAGAGAGAGAATAATATGATGGTGGACAACTACAGACACCAGAATGTGACTTCGTACGTGCGCTCATTGCAACGGATCGCATTATCTCACAGAGAATATCACGCGGCACAAAATATTTGCTTTCAGATAATTATCCGCTGATTGATTGCTAACCACCACCTCGTGATAGCAGTGAACATGAATCCATCTCATGAAGGTGGAGAAGGAACGGTTTTAGAGTCCATTTGGCCTTTAAATTTTGCAGTTAAAAAAAAAAAAAAAAAAGTTTGGTTTGAGAGTAAAACTTTCTTAATTAAGTCAATTCAAGATTATATACAGATTCAATGAAAACCCAATTAAAAAAAGCTTAGGAAATGAAGCAGCTTCACTGCTTGTAACTCCAACAACATTTATATCTAATGTAGTCAACCTCTTAACTGAAGAAGGCATAGAGGTGATAGGTTAGTTAAGATGACAGAACTGGCTGTCGGCTGATCTCATATTTAATGGCATTAAAAGCCTTTGAGGTCATACTTAAGCTAGATTTAAACGAAAATGTTCTGCTTCTGCTCTTCTGAATCAAGTATGAGAAGATAATACATTATACATACCTGTATCGTCTATCATTTGAAGATGAACTTTCCATTCTTGCTTGATGTATTCCCGGTTGATGCCCTAAATGCAAAATGGAACCCTGTTTTGTGTGTATAAAGGATATTAGAACTTCTACACTAAAATTCACAATTTTGTCATAATGATAAGAGTACGGACTTTCTCCAGTGTCTACAAAATAACTCAACCATTATGGGCTCAAAAACAAAAATGACTATACCACATTCAAGACTAATTAAAACAGGTAATTGATATCTCGAAACAAGCCGAGGAAACAGTGAAAATAACCCATATGAATGGTGGAAAAACTATCATTAACAATTAAGTTTACAAGGCTTTACAGAATGTGAACACCAGAGGAACTCATTCCAACCCCCTTTGTCATACAAATTGCTTCAAAATCAGATGACCCAAAACCAAGATACAACTGAACCAATAGCCAGACCAAAAACTAAGAACAACACCAACACAATCCCTGCAGTCTCTGCATGTTGTAATTGGACAACTTTGGGAGCCAAAATCATCAACACGCTAGTCAAGTAGCCATTGGTAAGCCCCAAAAGGCAAGTCAGGATTGTCACTGGAATCTCCGTTCGAAAGAATGCGGGACCATGCAAGCACCCATAGAAGAGAGGAAAGAACAGCAATCTTACAGCGCAGCCACCAATGGCAACCTTTTCATTTTGAAGGAGATACGCTGCAGTCAGAGACTTTCCGACCAGATCAAACACGTTGTAGCCGGTGATTAGGAGGATCGAGTACCAGTCCTTGAGAATCTCCGAGTGCACATCCTCTGTGATATACCCGGGAAATATTGAGAGAGTCACAATATAGATGAGGACAATGCCAAGTGCATACCACTTCACTCTTCCTACGATACCCCACAAGGTTGCTCTCCAAACAGGCCCCGTGAGGGGACCTTTCTCTTCTTTCTCCTCGTTTACAGCCTGAGCTTTCAATTCGTTGTAGTACTTTATAACCGGAAGCCTGTGTGCTACATTATGAAACACAATGCATACAGCCATAACCACGATACCAACACCGAAATACAGGTTTGCGCTGCTTCTCAGGCCATTGGCGTCCTGTGGGTACATGGCCTTCGTTATGATCCGTAGAAGAGAAATCAGGACCCCTGCGGTCAACAATTTGAGAAATTGTATGAATTTGTACATTAGGTGTTTAGAATATCAATTAAACGATTAAATTTTATCATTTTCTATTAACCGGATAGTGTTTTCTCACTCCGAGTATACACAAAATTAGGGAATTTAAACACAGAAACCTCAAATTAAGAAAAGAAAAAGGATCTGAAAGCCCCAATTTAAACACAAAAAACCATTTCGATCAGCTTCCAATAACGAACTGAAAATCAAAACTAATAGAAAGAGTTGAATGATCACCTGAAGCGGCGGTGCCAGCAACAACGGCCTGCATGTAGCGCTCGGGGAGCTCACCGGCGGCCCCGATGACACCACCCTGGACCAACGCGTCAGCGAGGCCACAGAGAGCCATGACCGCGACGGTGACGTAGAAGCCGTTATACAAGCCGACTTGGCCCTTGATGTAGACGAGGTCCATGACGGGGACAACGAGGAGGGCGAGGATGAAGAGGGCGAGGCCGACGTTGATGCGGACGAAGGAGTGGGACTTGCGGGAGTAAAGGATGATGAGGAGGAGACAGACGAGGCCCACCACCATGTAAACGACGGCGAATATACGGTCCACGCTGACTTCCGGGTAGAGGTAGTCGAAGTAATCGACGGCCGTGATGAAGGCGTTCCATGGAAGGAGGTACCCACAGCCCAGCGTGAAGTAGATTATGTAGGCAAAGTGGAATGTGTCTTTTGGGAGTTTGTTATCGGGTGTGGCGGCGGCGGACGTGGTTGTAGTGGGGGCCGAGAGGAGGAGGGTGGACTCGGAATCTCCGTCGATGATTTGGCCGGTGACACCCATCGGAGATTCAGATGCAGCCTTGGCCTTGGGGTTTGTGGTTACTTTCTACTGGAAGCAAATAATTGCCTTTACGCAAAACTGACGTCGTTTTTCGGGATATTGTGAATCACGTGGGGATTGGGGGTAGGTTGGGCCTGGGTCCCCCTGTCTCAATGGACTTATAGTTGAAGTAATGACGTCGTAACTAGCTGGGCATGCTTGTTGGGCTTATGTCAAATGGGCAAGAGCATTCCCTTGGATCCCATCTCTTCCCTCATACATATCTACCCTAAACCCTAATCTTGTGAACCTCCCTGATCTCTAAGTGGCTGGCCTAATAAAAACCCCATAGAAAGAACCTAAAAGTCACCATTTCCAAACCATCTTTTTGACCCTATCTGCGATTCTGCATTCAGCAATCCAAAAATATCCACTTTTCCTTGTCCTGCTCCTCTGATAGATGGACTTGGCCCCCCTCCCCATCTAGCCAATTTTTAGACCAATCGGCTCAAGAAGTGGGATTGCAACTCACCCCATCTGACTCTCTCCCCTTGACCCTGAAGATTGGAATTGTCTATGGCGTTTAAAACTTCAACTCGTGTTAAAATATCTGCTTTGAAAAGTAGCTTGAAACTCTCTTCTGCGAGAACAACACTGATATTTGCAGGGATAGACATGAGAGTTCAAATTTACATAAATAAATAAATACATAAATACATATGGAAGTATGCTAATGTAAAATAAAAACATACAAGTGTTAAGCTTAATTTCATACTAAGTTATAACTATATGTCTTCAAAAGATAGTTTAATTGACTGGAGAGG